>NW_026112238.1:0-25000 GCF_024679095.1 Eriocheir sinensis
AGTTCGCTTTCAAAGGTGTTCTGGTGAGGAGTGAGCCTCAGAGCGTCGAGGCCTGATTAAGATCCTTATTGTCATACCAAGAACAATCTAGGGTTTTGAGTTCAATGCCTCCACGCTGTCCCTTCGTCTTGTGCTGGTCTAGCTTTTCTCCTTTCTGATTCCCATGCAAACAGGTCTTGTGCTGGTCTTGATGTTTTCCCTTCACAAAGAGTAGGCAACCTGACACTTATCGAAACGAGCGTAAGTAACTCTCGGTAAGGTAGATTGTATACGAGACGAGAGATGTAAGGCACTGATATGTAGGCATCATGTATAAAGATGTGTGAAATGTATGGTGAGTTGCTGATCAGTTCAGTGTAACAATTGAGGGGCCTGTTGGGCGACCCCAGCCCGTAATATATGACTTTTGCTTGGCACATGCTGTCCTCTTGCGCTCCACTTGTAGGAAGTCGCTGACGTTGGGTTGATTGAATATCTGGGCAGCAGTGGGTAATCATCCGCCACTCGGCGATGGTTTAAAAAAATTAGCGTGTTGCGGTGGGATGCGAACGTAGGTCCGGGGGCTCACCATGGCCGCACGCTGACCACTCGGCCATCGTTGTTTAAGTGTGGAGACAGCAGGAGACATTCTGTTGAGTCGACACCAGTGTAGCACCCTGAGAGTGGGGCGGCGCAGAGGTGGTGATATCCAGTGTTACCAGAAGGGATATTCATATCAATGTGTGGGAAATTTCTGTAGATGGTACAGTACGTTTGTCCAGCACATTTTAAATATTCTTCTTCAATTTCTACGTATATCTTATAGGAAAAAAAATACGAATAAATAAATTGTAATCTAAAGGAAGCCTGCCAATCCTCGCATACCAATGCGGGGATGTGGTGGTATGAGTGCGGGCGGTCACGTGATTGTCGACACGCTCTGTTACCACAACCTCGTACCCTCGCACATTAGTGTCCCAAAAAGTTTCCATTAATTAGTTCCTTATTTTCTGTATCATCGTAATTAGTTTTATTAGACCGAAAGTAGTTTTTGTCTCGCTTGTTCTTGTACCGTAAAGACAATCGTTAGCGTATTCAAGGATGGACTTCTTACCGTACTTAATTATTTTTTTTATTTCGAGCTCTTTTAATGCCTGTCAGCTGCTTTATTTCAGAAGAAGGATGAAAGTGACACTAACCTTAATTCTTTCTCATACATGAACTATCTTACTTTTAAATAACTGTCTACTTTTTCCACCATGCACTAACTATACCCTACCTTATATATTTTCAAACGTCTTCGTTTATCTTTCCAGGTCTTTATCTATGTAGTATTACCTATAATCTCGCTGTGCCTTCACAGTTCTAAACTATTCAGATATAACAATTTATATTTAAAGTGGTTAGGGTGATGGAAGTACTGGATTGATTGATTCATTGGTTAGAATAAAATCATGGCGCCGCAACTGCACTGGTCATATGGCGCCGAATTAAATGACCGTAGAAAGTGGTGTTTATAAAAAGTTAAAAACCGTAAAATTATTAAAAGTTTGTGCACAATAAAATCTAAAAACAATATAAAAGGAACCCCTGGAACTACTGGATAAATGTTGAATTAAAAATGTGTAGAAATAGGCTATAGATCAATAATTTAATTCTATGATAGGATTGCATAGAACACACCCAAGTATACCTTTCTTTCTTTTGAGTTTGATGTCGAGTATATACCATCTGAAGTCACCTTGAGAAGGTTAGCTGTAGTAATAATCATTATTTGACTAGCCAACAGTGTTCTACGTAGAGTGATGGGGCTACGTCTGTGTGTGTGTGTGTGTGTGTGTGTGTGTGTGTCGGAAGGGAGTTTCTCTCTCTCTCTCTCTCTCTCTCTCTCTCTCTCTCTCTCTCTCTCTCTCTCTCTCTCTCTCTCTCTCTCTCTCCCACTCACACACACACACACACACACTCCTTTTTATTACACACACACACACACACACACACACACACACACACACACACACACACACACACATTTCTGTCCTTTCTCCACCATTTCCTCACCTCCGCCTTCCCTCCCTCCTTCCCTTCCTCCTCTAGACTAGAGGGATTTAAAAATCCCACTCCTTCACTACAGCCCCGCCTCCACCTCTCATTATTCATCATCGCTTTGTCGTTTCTTACATCTGTTTTATTTCATATTCCAATCCTAACCCTAATTTTTTTTTTCTCTCTCTCTCTCTCTCTCTCTCTCTCTCTCTCTCTCTCTCTCTCTCTCTCTCTCTCTCTCTCTCTCTCTCTCTCTCTCTCTCTCTCTCACAAAAAAAAAGGAACAACGTAAAGGTGTATGAGGCCCATTGAAAAGAAGAGAGATTTACGTAGATAGATTTACATAGAAAATCAGACCACACAGACCCCATGGTCCAGGCTAGGTGGTCTGTTCGTAAACCTAAGTGATTCTACATTAATCAGATGGCTCCAAAACGTTGCATTTCAACTCTAGTTAGTATTAAGTTGAAGGAAGTGACGGTCGAGCTTGTTTTTAAAGGAGTCAATCGTGTTACACTGGACCACTGAAGGTGGGAGCTTATTCCATTCTCGCACTACAACGTTGGTGAAGAAAAATTTGGTGGTCTGAATTTATTTGTCTATATTTGAGTTTTATGCCATTGTTCCTCGTACACAAAGTGTCATCAATCATAAACAATGTTGATCTGTCCACATTCGTGAAACCATTAAGTATTTTAAAACATTCGATCAGTTTTCCTCAGAGGCGACGTTTCTCAAGAAAGAACATGTTAAGGGTGGATAGCCTTTCTTCGTAAGATTTGTTGCGCAAGGAAGGGATCATTTTTGTTGCCCGACGCTGAACACCTTCTAATTTAGCAATGTCCTTTGTATGATGGGTAGACCAAAACTGTACCGCATATTCCAAGTGGAGTCTGACTAAACTATTGTAGAGTGGAAGTATTACATCTTTATTCTTGAATAAAAAGTTTCTTTTAATGAAGCCCAACATTCTGGTCGCTTTATTTGCTGCATCGATGCATTGCTGTGAGAATCTGAGGTTTGACGCGATTTTGACCTCCAAGTCCTTAACGCATTGAACGTTTTTGAGTTTAACGTCGCGCAGAGAGAGAGAGAGAGAGAGAGAGAGAGAGAGAGAGAGAGAGAGAGAGAGAGAGAGGAGGTGGAGTAGGAAAAGGATATTAGGAGGATTCAAAGAAAAAGAGGGGGAGGAGGAGAAGGAGGTGGTGGCCTGACTGACCTGCTGTCTCACCTGCCCTCGGCATAGGTCAGGTTAAGTCTCCAGGTGTCTCCTTAATATCAACTTCTTCAAAAAATTGCTAAAACACGTTCGCCGATTTGGGATGGCTAGCACCTGACCACCATCCGCCCAATAAGGCAGGGTAGCATCCCACGGGTTAATTAGCAGCACTTCTGGGCCGCTTCCCCAGTTTCAGGCCGGTACACCAGCATGTCACCAGCGGAGGAGCAGAACAAGCCGCTCATGTGAGCGACTAGATCGCCGCGGCCAGTAACGACAACAACAACAACAGAACAAGCCGGAAAAAACTTGTGGAGCAGCATTCAAACCATATATTCCATACTCTCTGTATACATGATACCTACACATCAGTGCCTTACAGAGGCCAAGGAGTGTTGTGAGCCTTCGATCTCCTCATAATCACTATCTTAACATCACTATCAATCTATTATTCGACTTACCAAAAACTCTTCCATCAATAGAAAATGACAAAGCCTTGGTAACTCTAACTCTTCCACTGGCTTCCGGTATCTAGCCTAAAATATGAATCTATTTTACTTCTTTCATCTTTTCCACCTCTCCTTCATCCTGATGGCAACCCAGCTGCCACATGTGTCTCTAAAGCTGAACTCGCTCAACCTTTCTCTATTTTTGACGATTCAGAGCATTTTCCTCCTAATAATCCCTCTTTTGACTTCAATATGTCAAATTGAGATTCATCAGGCTCTATCCATTGATGGTCACACTGAGCTCCATCAACAGAAACACTCCCGTAGTGAGAAGTCCCTCGAGGACACTTCTATTGCAAAATTTGCATCTTCAACGCCGACTCCTGCGTCGCTGGAGGCACCCTGGGCATCGGCTACGGCCGCTACCTCTGCAACAGTAGCCCCGGCTGACCCTCGCCCGGTCATCGCTGATGCCTAGGCTCACGAAGTAGCACTGCCGGCGCCCAATTTCCGGACTTTCCGTGCTTTCCGTTTTGATGGCAGAAGGTTGGGGAAGGGAAGGTGAGAACGTCGCTAAAAGCTGAAATGTGCTGGAAAAACATCGACATTCCCAGGCTTGCCGCTCGGTCACCTGTGGTCAAGCGATCAAACACTGGGCCGAAAAGGAAGCCAGCAGCACAAGGTCCTAGACCCTCACGGAAAAAGTTTTTTTTTTTTTTTTTTTTTTTTACAGCAAAGGAGACAGCACAAGGGCACAAAGAAAGGAAACAACAATAAAAAAAAGCCTGCTACTCGCTGCTCCTGTAAAGAATCCGAAGAGGTGGTCGAAAGAGCCGTCAATTACGTGAGAAGAGGTGTCCTGATACCTTCCTCTTGCATGAGTTCAATTCCTAGGCAGGAGGAAATACAGATGAAGGAAGATCGTTCCAGAGATTACCAGCGTGAGGGATGAAAGAGTGAAGATGCTGGTTAACTCGTGCGTAAGGGATTTAGACAGTAAAGGAATGAGCTTGAGTAGAAAGTCGTGTGCGGCAGGGCCGCATGAGGGGAGAAGGCATGTAGTTAGCAAGTTCAGAACAGCAGTCAGCGTGAAAATATCGATAGAAGATAGAAAGGGAGTCAACATGGCGGCGGGATTTGAGAGGTAGAAGACTATCAATAAGAGGAGGAGAGCTGATGAGACGAAGAGCCTTAGACTCCACTCTGTCCAAGAGAGCTGTGTGAGTGGAGCACCCCCACACGTGACATGCATACTCCATACGAGGGCGGACAAGGCCCCTGTATATGGATAGCAACTGTGCGGGGGAGAAGAACTGGCGGAGACGATACAGAACGCCCAACCTCGAGGAAGCTAATTTAGGGAGAGAGATGTGAAGTTTCCAGTTAAGATTTTAAGTTTAGGATAGACCGAGGATGTTTAGTGTTGAAGATGGTGATAGCTGGGTGTTGTCGAAGAATAGGGGATAGGTGTTTCGAAGACTGTGTCGAGTTGATAGGGGGAGAATTTGAGTTTTTGAGGCACTGGAGGACACAAGGTTCCTTCTACCCCAATCGGAAATGATAGCAAGGTCTGAGGTTAAGAATTCTGCAGCCTCCAGCCTGGAGTCATGTAATTCCTGTTGAGAGGGTCTTCTGTTGAAAGAAGTTGAATAATGCAGTGTGGAGTCATCAGCGTATGAATGGATAGTTGTTATAGAAAGAAGATCATTGATGAATAACAGGAAGAGAGTGGGTGATAGAACAGAGCCCTGTGATAGGATTAGGAGAAGAACAGTGACCGTCTACCACAGCAGAGATAGAACGGTCGGAGAGGAAACTGGAGACAAAGGTACAGAGAGAGGGATAGAATCCGAAAGAGAGCAGTTTAGAAAGCAAAGACTTATGCCAGACTCTATCGAAGGCTTTCGATATGTCTAGCGCAACAAAGTTTCACCGAAACGGCTAAGAGAGGATGACCAAGAGTCAGCTAAGAGAGCAAGAAGATCGCCAGTAGAACATCCCTTGCGGAACCCATACTGGCGATCAGATAGAAGGTTAGAAGTGGAAAGGTGCTTTTGAATCTTCCGGTTAAGGATTGATTCAAAAGCTTTAGATAGACAGGAAAGTAAAGCTATAGGGCGGTAGTTTGAGGGATTGGAACGGACACCCTTCTTAGGCACAGGCTGTACAAAGGCATACTTCCAGCAGGAAGGAAAGGTAGATGATGATAGGCAGAGACGAAAGAGTTTGACCAGGCAGGGTGTCAGCTCAGAAGCACAGTTTTTAAGGACAATAGGAGGCACTCCATCAGGTCCATAAGACTTTTGAGAGTTGAGGCCAGAGAGAGCATAGAAGACATCATTCTTAAGAATCTTAATAACAGGCATGAAAGAGTCAGAGGGGGGATGAGTAGGAGGAAAGTTTGAGAGAAAAGTTTAGCCTTAGAGATAGATAAGACGGCGGTTCTGTCGTCAGGGTTAAGGAGAGGAGGGAAAGAGGAAGAAGTGAAATTGGAGGAGATATTTTTGGCTAGATGCCAGAAGTCTCTGGAAGAATTAGAGAAAGCAAAGTGTTGACATTTTCTATGGATGAAGGAGGTTTTGGTAAGTCGGTGAATAGATTTGGCACAATTCCGAGCGGAAATGTACATATCATGGTTGGCGGGAGTTCGAAGGTTCTGGTACCTCTTGTGAGCTGCCTCTCTATCTTTGACAGCGCGAGAACAAGCTTGATTAAACCAAGGCTTTTTAGCATAGGGTGCAGGGTGGTCCCTCTCCGGTGAAACCCTCAAACAGCATATCAAAAAAAATATTTTGTTTGCACAGAAGTACCCATTCATTAAAAATTCGCCATGGCTTTCATATTGCAATGCAACTGCCGGGGTCTACATACTAATTGGGAAGGACTCTTTCAAATCCACTGCAAGCTCTTGTCGTTCCGATTTTCCTCTGCCGCTGTTAAACAGTGTGCTGTCTCTACTTTCCCCCCAGTACCCCGGTTGAGTGAGTCGATCTCGACAGCCTTGTTCGTGATCGTCCTTCTCATTTTACTGGGGGATCTCAATGGTCGCCACATGCTGTGGAGTAACTCAACTATTAACCCCTGAGGTGCTTTGCTGTTTTCTTTTGTGGAGGATGAGAAATTGGGAATCTTATGTATTGGGGATGATCAACTTTCATCGTCAAACTGGTGTCTTTACAGTCATAGATATTCACTATGCTCGTCCTCTGCGGTCTTTGATCTTTGCCGGAGGGTCTTGCCGGATTCGCATGACAGTAACCATTTCCCCATTGTCTAAATATCAGCTGAATGCGAACCGCCAAACCGTTGTTCCCACTGGCGTCGAGATCGAGCAGACTTTCTGCGGTGGATGGGGTTTGGCAGCACTGACCAGGCGCTGTCATAATTGTATTACACGTCACGTCAACCCTTCAATCTATTCCTAGGACACAAGGTAAATTTCGTGGCGCCCTGTCCTTTTTTTTTTACAACAAAAGAGACAGCTCAAGGGCACACACAAAAAAAGGAAACAATAATAAAAAAAAAGCCCGCCACTCGCCGCTCCCAAAAAAGAATCCAAAGAGGTGGTCGAAAGAGAGGTCAACGTCGGGAGAAGAGGTGTCCAGATACCCTCCTCTTGAAAGAATTCAAGTCGTAGGCAGGAGGAAATACAAATGAAGGAAGATTGTTCCTGAGTTTACCAGCGTGAGGGATGAAAGAGTGAAGATGCTGGTTAACTCTTGCATAAGGTCTTTGGATAGTATAGGGATGAGCATGAGTAGAAAGTCGCGTGTAGCGGGGCAGCGGGAGGGGGGGAGGCATGCAGTTAGCAAGTTCAGAAGAGCAGTCAGCGTGAAAATATTGATAGAAGATAGAAAGAGAGGCAACGTGGCGGCGGAAATTAAGAGGTACAAGACTATCAGTAAGAGGAGGAGAGCTGATGACTCCACTCTGATCAAGAGAGCTGTGTGAGTGGAGGTCCCCCACACGTGAGAGGCATACTCCATACGAGGGCGGACAAGGCCCCTGTATATGGATAGCAACTGTGCGGGGGAGAAGAAGTGGCGGAGACGATACAGAACGCCCAACCTCGAGGAAGCTGATTTAGTGAGAGAGGAGATGTGAAGTTTCCAGTTAAGACTTTGAGTTAAAGATAGACCGAGGATGTTTACTGTTAAAGATGGTGACAGCTAAGTGTTGTTGTCGAAGAATAGGGGATAGATGTTTGGAAGATTGTGTCAAGTTGATAGGTGGAGAAATTTGGTTTTTGAGGCATTGAAGGACACAAGGTTCCTTTTACCCCAATCGGAAATGATAGTAAGGTCTGAGGTTAGGCGTTCTGCAGCCTCCAGCCTGGAGTCATGTAATTCCTGTTGAGAGGGTCTTCTGTTGAAAGAAGTTGAATAATGCAGAGTGGAGTCATCAGCGTATGAGTGGATAGGACAGTTTGTTGTGGAAAGAAGATCATCGATGAATAACGGGAAGAGAGTGGGTGAAAGGACAGAGCCCTGTGGAAAACCACTGTTTTAATAGGTTTAGGGGAAGAACAGTGACCGTCTACCACAGCAGAGATATAACGGCCGGAAAGAAAACTGGAGATAAAGGAACAGAGAGAAGGATAGAACCCGAAAGAGGGCAGTTTAGAAAGCAAAGACTTGTGCCAGACTCTATCGAAGGCTTTCGATATGTCTAGCGCAACTGAGTGGGCTTCCGAGTGCACCTCTGCAGTTTTGGCCAAACGTGCGGCGTCCGCCGTCACCGTTAGAGCTTGCCATATCTGGAGGCGGCTAGACGGTATGCACGTATGGTCTTCGAAGAGAGCTGGATTATTCTACACAGACTGGATTGCTTTCCGGACTTTAATTATGATATACTATTTCAACAATTTGTTATTGCTTTCATGAAATTATATGTTTTGAGCTTTCATATCTTTTGTGTATAAAACATTATATACGGTGCATATGACCAGTAATGTTGCGGAGCCATGATATACTCATCACTCAATCGATCAGTCGATTATAGTGATGCCATTCTTGCTTGCTTCATGCTGCTCCCAGCTCTACTTGATCCTTTTCACAGTTTTGCTACAATCGAATTTGACAGGTGTTCACCAGGACACCATAGGATCACACATCCGCGATTTCGCTCTGCGACGGTTGGCGATTTTGAAAATTTCCGAAATCGGCATATACAATCGACATCGTAGCGACGTCCCTGCGATTAGTCGCAATAGTCACGCGGTAAAGTTCGCATGACTTGCGGGTGCCGGCCTGTCGCGCGAACATTTTGAAATGTTCAAAAAGTTCGCAGAAAGTCTGCAATATTGGCCAAATCGCGCGATTATTCGCACGGTTAAGCGAGAGACCATCGCAGTATACGCTCTCATACCCTCGTCAAACGCAAGGGGTCGCGGTGTATGCGAGCGTATATGCGAGCGACTTTGTACATCGTGCGTATGGCAGCGACGCTGCTTCGGAGAGCGAAATGGCAGCGAGCGAGCGGAAGGGTGTGAAAAACCGTTGGCGAGCGACCACTCACTAGCACTCACACCGCCATATTCTCAGTGAAGCTCTTCCCTCTTCGTCGAAGCGTCGCTTAGAGAGTGTGTTTCCGTTGAAGGATATGCCCAGTTCCTAACCTTCGAAACAATCTTTCCGTGTAGTGTTGGTACTACTGCGAATCAAACAAACGTTGAAAACCGAAACCTTAATGCAATTTAGGTACATTTCTATAATGGATTATATAGTGTGACTAATATTTATGTAAACAGTGCTTGATACAGTGACATACATTATATATAGCAGAAATTTTACATTGATCCATTTAATTGGTTGGTACCCGTGGCTATGTTTGCTTCGCTTTCGTATCATCCCGTTACCTGTGGGCGGAGCTTAGAAGACCTCGTTAGAATAAACTGCTTTTATTTACTTTATTTTCCTTCTGAGACATCTCTTTCTCCCTTCGTTATTTCTCACTTGTAAATATATTTTAACTAACTTTAGAGCTCCTATCAGTGGGTGGAAAATGGTATCATCTATATTGCTGAGGTTTGCTAGGCTCCACCCACAGGTGACGTCACGAGTTTGGAGATTGGCTGTGGTAAGCCCAGCACGGAGTACCGAATACCACCACATATTCATACAGACTTGTGAAACAAGCGCCCGGAGAAAGCCTGTTAGTCCGTCACTTTAAAATTCATCCCAGCAATCTTAATTCATGCTTATGGTTCGAAGTGCCCGCCCTACAAACGCTCAAAAAAGATAACTGTTGTGAATAGTTGAGACTAAAGGGCGGGGCGTGCTGGTTGAGAGGTGTGTTCCAGTGTTGGCTTAAATTATCATAGGAACCGTGAAGTCTTGAATAAACAGAAAAATATTGTTTCTCGCATTGTATTATTTGTTATATAAGGCCTAGAAAACTTAAATTTTTCTTATACCCAATTAATAATACAGCAACATGGAAAACTGTTGTAATAAAGCATTAAATGTGCGAAGATATTAGCGAAGAGCGGGCCTTCACCTCCTCTTCGTCAAGAGAAGAAATTAATTCATTTTTTTCCCGCTCGCCGCTTCGCGCGCTGCATCAAAGACACTCCTCGTCACTGAGAATACCGTTTGGTCCACGAAGCCTTGTTTCCTCGCGTGAAGGGGGAAGAGATTCACTGAGAATACGGCCGACACTGTCCTGCCACACGCCGCTACCCTGCCCGCCTGCAAAATAATAGCCTTGTCTCCATGAATTTATAATAATAGCATATTATTACTAACTGCTAAATAACAGCTTAGTGTTCATGAATGGAAAATAATAGAATAGTATTCCTATATGCAAAATAATATCCTAGCGTTCATAAATGCAATATAATAGAATAGTATTCCTAACTGCTAAATAATAGCTTAGTGTTCATGAATACAAAATAAGAAAATAGTATTCCTAAATGCAAAATAATAGCCTGGTTTAACAAAATGCAAAATTATAAGCTAGTTTACACAGTAAAATTATTGGCTAGAGTACACAGTAAAATTATTATGTATTTCTCTTGACTACTTCATTAGCTTGTTAGCAAGTTATTACAGACTGTAAAACTCTTTCCACTTACAATTTATTACAGAAGTTGTAGATACGGTATAACATGCAGAAAACCTTACACCATACGAATAAAATCCAATATTCCTCAAAACAACTTACTTTGTTCCCAGGAGATCACGACCCCCAGGTTAAGAACTGCTAATTTAGAAGCAAGAAACAATAAAGCAATATCAGCGACAGCGAGGGAGGGTAGCACAGGTTACTACTTACTTGAAGCACTGGGTGGTCGTTACTAACCGACTATCAAATCTGAATCGACACAAGCAACTGGCGTTGTCAGATGGGGATTATTTTACCATATTGAAAACCTATAAGTTTGATCAGCCGAAGTAATAACCTTAGCGTCAGAGCGTCGAGATATGCAAGGTGCCAAGATTAATTTCTGGTTAGTGTGTGTGTGTGTGTATATATATATATATATATATATATATATATATATATATATATATATATATATATATATATATATATATATAAAGTGTGGTGTGTGGGGGATGGATGGTAGAGAGCGCGATATTGCCCGCCTGTATGGGTCGTACAGCGACGCGCCCTCGACGTTTTCTCGACTATGCGTGCGACGTCGAGCGTCGTCGAGCGGCTAGACGAGGGGCGGTCGCGCATAGTCGCCAGGTCCTGCGTTCATCGCGATACGTCGCAACGGGTTTTATTTTCAAAATTGGGCTCCTCTGCGTACAGTCGCGCGCATTCACGCACGATTCACCTCGACGTCACCTCGCCTGTCGCCCTCGTGTGCGTATAGGCGAGCGACCCTCCCTCGCCATGTTGCTGTGAGTTGAAACAGAGGCAAACTCGCAGAGACAATGGCGATGCTCCCACGATTTCGTGCATATTCAAAATCGCCAACCGTCGCAGAGCGAAATCGCAGATGTGTGATCCCAGAATAAGAATCATCTTCGGCCATTTGACGAGGACTGTAAATGTTTGTTTTTGAAGACTTTACGAATGTGAACAAATCCAAATGGTTTGTGATCGATGATACATTTTGTATGAGAAATAATAGCACAAAAATAAAGTGTAAACATATGAACTCAGACTGCACCATTTTTTCAGTAACGTTACAGCACGACAGTGGAATAGCTCCCACCATCAGTGGCTAGTGCATCACAATTAGTTAATAGAAAAAAAATTGACGCCCACTTAAACCACTTTATTATTCGCTAAATCTCAAATGGGAAGACTTGGTGCACATGACTCAATGTTGTTTCACTTCGGTTTACCAAGGACAGACTGCCTAGTTTGGACTGTGCGGATATATCTGGATATCAGTGTGAATCTCTCCCTGCCTGCCCTGCCCCAGCCCTACCCTGCCCTCACTCCGAGAGGTCAAACCGCACGCGCTCCCACTTCCGTGACCTCTCTCGCTTGCGATTCCACCCTCGTGTGCTGTACTGCACTGTACTTTAGATCTTGCTGTGCTGTGTGCCGGGTGCTATTTCGCGTTGTGCTGCGTACTGCTTATTGTCAACCGAGTTAGCTGCCTGCAGAGGTGTGCTGTTTGCTGTGCGACCACGTGCTTCGCTGGACAGGATTAAGTGTTGCCCTTATTTTTACTAATTCTCTCTGCCTGCATCTACCCTCTCGCCGTAGCGCCCTGTAAAACATATATACACATATACACAAAACACAGTGTTACACTCTTTCCGCCACATTCTTTATATATTTCCAGATTCCACTCCTACGCCACTCCCTATGCAGGTGTGCAGAGCTACCTGACCTGACTTGACCAGAGTATTCCCCAGAGACACACTAATCCTCTTAATTCCTCACCTGCGTCTCTCTCCCTCTCGTCCCTCGCGTTTCGCTCCTCCTCTTCTCTCGCCCCCCCCTCTCTCGCCTCCCCTCTCCATTGCTCCCCCCCCTCTCTCTCTCTGCCCCTCTCTGTCTCTCCTTCCTCACTCCCTATCTCGTTCCCACCCTCTCTCTCTCCCTCCCTTTCCTTCGCCCTCTTCCTCTCTCCATCCCCATCTCCCTCCTACGCCTTCCCATCTCTCTCTCTCTCTCTCTCTCTCTCTCTCTCTCTCTCTCTCTCTCTCTCTCTCTCTCTCTCTCTCTCTCTCTCACACACTTATTCTCGCTTATTCACGCGCGCGTCCCTCTGCCCTACGAAAAAGAAAAAGAAAAGCAAATATATAGATAAACACTACTCACATGCTCTCTCCTCCTTACCAAGATGGCGCTAAAGAAATGTTCGACTTGCACCGGAAACTTTTCCGGTCATTTCTTCTCGGGACGATCGACCGTCTGCAAGATCTGCCTGTTGACACAGCAGATGGAAACGAGACTCCTTCAACAGGACGAAAGGCTGACGGCTGGCGAGAAGAAGATCTCCGAACTAACAAGTACTGTTGATACCTTGCAGGATTTTATCCAGGCCAACATCGTCGCCCCTGCTGCAAGTGACGCCTCCTCACCCTCCTCACCTGCACTCGATGCCCAGCCACCTTCCGAAGAAGACACGTCACAGGTGACCGGTAGAGCTGACGCTGAATGCTTCACCCCCGTGAGAGGAGGAGCCAGACCCGCCCCTAGAGCCATTTATCCTACTCATTGCTACAACAGATTTGCCATACTGGAGGAGGAGGACGAGGAACAGAGCACTTTCTTGGTCGGTGACTCTATGATTCGCCATCAGGTGGTTGAATTCTGTGGCAGAGTCTCCCGTCGTAGGTGTAACTACTGTTATCCTGGAGCTGGTGTTGACGACATCACAGCTGCCCTGGACGAGGTCACCGCTGTGGCCTCTAATGACTCCCTCTTTGTTCTCCACACAGGTACAAACGACGTCACCACGACCCGGTCTGAGGAACTGCTGGACAAGTACCGTAGGCTCATCCAGCAGTATAAGTCTAAATCCCCTAATATTTTGATTTCAGGAATTCTACCACGGACATGGGATGAGGGCGACTTCTACAGTAAGGCCTTCAGCCTCAACAACCGCCTGCAGACTCTGTGCGGAGAGCTTGACGTCGAGTTCTTTAACGCCTGGAACGATTTCTATGGCCAGAGTAAACTTTTCCAAAGGGACGGCATACACCTGTCCCCCATCGGGGCAGCCAGATTCGGAAGGCTCCTCAACAACGCCGTACGTAACGCCCGAACAACAAAAAAAGACTCTCAGCCACGTCCTTCCATCCCGCCCGTGTTAATAGACACCATACACCGCAGCAAACTCGTAACATTGAACCCTCCAGTACCACCACCTCTATTACCAAGCTTCAAGATAACCTAAGAGTCCTTAGTTTCAATGCGCGTAGCCTAAGAAACAAGTTTGATGAACTGCGATGTCTTGCTCTGACAGAAAACTTTGACGTAATTGCTATAACCGAAACATTTATCGACACCACTAATATTGATTTAAGTTCCGAATACAACATAGATGGCTACAGATTCTTCAACAATGATCGTGTAAACCGTAGAGGGGGTGGTGTCGCCCTTTTTGTCAAAAGCTACTTGCAACCCACTGACAAAACACCAAGAAACAGTAACGTTGAACATTTGTGCGTGCGAGTAAACACTGCAAAAGTCAATTTAGATATATCTGTCACTTACAGGCCTCCGGGGCAATCACTCGATGCCGATCTTGAAATGTACAGCGTCTTAGGCAGTCACTTAATAACAGCGACTCACTGATACTAGGAGACTTTAACCTCCCCCATATCGACTGGACGACACTGTCGGGTACAGAAGGTGAGTCCCACAGAATGATCGAATTTCTAGAGGAAAATTATCTAAGCCAAATGGTTTCTGAACCAACTCGACAAAATAACATACTTGACCTTGTTATAGCGACCCAAGATAACCTAGTCAGTAATGTCACGGTAGGAGAACACCTCGGTTCCTGCGATCATAAACTAGTGCGCGTTGACATTAGAGCTCAATCATCGGTGGCTGAAAATAAAGTAAAAGTGCCCAATTTCAAAAGAGCCAACTTCGTAGAAATCCGACGAAAACTAATAGATATGCAACTATCAGATGACGGCAATGTAGAGGACGCCTGGCTAAGCTTTAAAAATCACTTACTCACTCAGCAGGACACATTTGTTCCCTTGTGCGAGAAGCGAATTAACACTAATAAAAGTCCACCTTGGTTTAATAGCGAAATTAAACACTCAGTCAAGGAGAGAAAATTGTCTTACAGGTTAAAGAAAGAGCAAAGCACGCCCGAAAACATTAATCTTTACAATGATGCCAGGCGACGAGTAAACAGATTAGTGCGTCAGGCAAAGCGTAGATATGAAGAAAATATTGCAGCCAACTGTAAAAATAATCCGAAATCCTTCTTCAGTTACATAAACAACAGAAAGGCGATCAGAAGTGGAATTGGACCTTTAACAAACAGCGACGGTGCACTAGTGACTGACAGCCAACACGTTGCAAACCTATTAAACAATTACTTTTCCTCGGTGTTTAATAATAACAGTCCTCCCGCCACCACCACCAACACCAGTACTAATGTAAATCCCGAGCATGCATTGTCTAACTTTGAAATAAAACCCGATGAAGTCCTTAAAGCCCTCAAATCACTTAAAACAAATAAAAGTCCTGGACCTGACAAAGTATATCCAACTCTGCTTAAAGAAACAAAGAGCGAAATACTCTCCTCCCTCACAACCGTATTCAATATGTCCTTGCGACAAGGCATCGTCCCTTCAGATTGGAAAAAGTCTAACGTGACACCGATTTTTAAGAAAGGAGACAAAAAAGTACCCGGTAATTACAGGCCCATTAGTCTAACTTCGGTTGTAGGTAAGCTACTTGAGGGCATAGTTAGAGACAAAATTGTGAGTTACCTTGAAAGCCACTCATTGATTGGGGACTCACAACATGGCTTCCGAAACAAAAGATCCTGCCTATCAAACCTATTAATCTTTTATAACGACCTCTTCACTGTTTATGACGTAACCAAATCACTGGACGTAGTCTATCTTGATTTCCAGAAAGCGTTTGATAAAGTCCCGCATCATAAACTACTTTACAAATTAAAGCAAATAGGTATTGACGGTCAAGTAAAACAATGGATCGCGAATTGGTTGAACAACAGACAACAAAGAGTAGTGATTGACGGATTTAACTCAGTGTGGGCGCCTGTCACTAGTGGCGTCCCTCAGGGCTCGGTTCTTGGCCCAGTGCTCTTCATTATTTACATCAACGACGTGGATGTTGGACTCAATAACCGCATTAGTAAATTTGCAGACGACACAAAGATTGGTAACTCGGTTCTGACTGACGAAGACAGGCAAAGCCTCCAAGAGGATTTGCACAAAATTTCAGCTTGGTCGGATAGATGGGAGATGCCCTTTAACGTAGACAAGTGCCAGGTCCTTCAAGTTGGAACGAAGAATAAGAAGTTCGAATACGAAATGCGCGGCGTTAAACTCAAAAGCGTTCAATGCGTCAAGGACTTGGAGGTCAAAATCGCGTCAAACCTCAAATTCTCACAGCAATGCATCGATGCAGCAAATAAAGCGAACAGAATGTTGGGCTTCATTAAAAGAAACTTTGTATTCAAGAATAAAGATGTAATACTCCCGCTCTACAACAGTTTAGTCAGACCCCACTTGGAATATGCGGTACAGTTTTGGTCTCCCCACCATGTAGTCCAGTAAAAGTAGGGTTTGACCCACCACTAATTGCAAAAGAAATGAAACTGCCTGCATTTAGTGTGTTTTTGTGATAGAAATAACATATTAAAAATCCCACTTAATCCAAGCATTGGAAAATTATGATTTTTCACACTGTAGATTGAAGGTTTAGGAAGAAAAATATAGCAACCTTTTTAGTATATATCTGAGAATAAATCATTATTTTTTTACAATAGGAACCTATTATTTTGTTTCCTTGATCATTTCATGTTAATCTTCCAGAAATATGGATTTTAGGGGTTTACGGCCCAATTCGGGAGAATACTACCCCTTTTAGCCCAAAAATATAATAATTATATTAAAAATGCAATAAAGTAGAATAGATTACTCATGTTACTAACTAAGGTTGTTTGCAATTTATGCGTTGGCCTATGATTTAATATCAGTCTAATACATAGCTAAATGTCATCAGTCTCATCATCTACTTCTTCCTTATTTTCACAAATGCCTTTGCATTCTCCACATGCTGCTGTGCAAGGAATAGTCAATTTCTTGCATCCACAATGTCTTGTGCTGCAACCGGCTCTACAATTGCACCTTACAACTTGGAGCAATCCCTTTGGTGCAATATCCATGTCAGTTTGCAGTGGCACCATTCGTCCACTGTCAACTTTCCACCCCCATGATTCAGCGTCTAGTTCTTCGCCTTGCCAAGTTTGAACCTGGTAGTACACTCGAAGGCTGTGGAATTTCAAAGCTGCTGAGGTAGGAGGTAGATTCTTTGGTTGAACTGCCTTCTTGCTCGTCCTCACAAGTTCTTGGAACTTCTGCAGTCTCAGCTGATTTAGGTTCTTCTCCTTTGAGCCATACAAACACAAGACTGCCATTTCACCAGCAGCGACTATCTCAGCCTGGCTGCATCCCTTTTTGTTGAAGACTTTAGCTTGTTCAATGAAAGTTTTGTTTTTCTGGATCAGTTTTAGCCAAAACCCAAAACCAAACAGTCTCGATGTGGTGTCGCATCCTAATATGGCGTGCGCAAACAGTAAACATTGACAGACTTGATTACCGAGGGCAGACTGTACTTGGTGAATGTCCATATACCTTTCGCTTTGTCCAGATTTGGGTTCAGGGTGGAAAAAAATCTTCATATGGTTGCTGGTGGCATGGTGGCAAAGAAGGACTATCAAGTCAGTATCATCACCAATGAGAATTGTGTTGCATGTCTCAGCGGTTTTCAAGGCTGTTGACACTATCAGAACATCGGCATCACCCTCTGCATGGTTAACTTCAGAACCAGACTTCTCCAGATAACTGCTGAGCATGTTGATGAATTGTTGCTTGTTTCTCTTGTTCGTCAAAAAGTTATCCTTCTTCATCCTGAGATGCATACTGGGGGAAATTTCAACATTTCTGGCCATTGGAGCTGCTCCACATCGTCTGAAGTGGGTGCAGTCTTTTGGTGTGGGCCCACAGTCATAGCCATCAAAGATTACAATAGGCTGCTTGTATCTTTTCATCACATAGGACACATACTTTTGACATATAGTGTCATAAGTTTGTCCTATTTCCCATTGTATTCGATGGAGTAAGGCACCTCCATCTAAGACATACTTGACAGGACTAGAGTTCATGCATTTTCTCTCCTCTTCAGAAGTGGGAGGCGCCAACTCCCAGATGGCACTAGCTAAGATGGACTTATTGGCCTTCAATAGTATATTTCGGCATTCAAAGAGAGCTGGTGGAAAGGCACACAGTTCGTAACAAAATGCGTCTTCAAGGTTGTCCTTCTGGGTACTGATAATGACAAGTCTTTGAAAAAGGAGTTGGGGATCGATGTGTACATCCTCCCCATCAATTTTAACCTTGGATTTTGATTCCATGGTAACCACTGTATCCTTTTTCCGAAGTGAATAGTTGTACACCTCCTTTGTCTCCTAATTTGGTCACCTGGGATCCATTGGAAAGGGGCTCACTACAGAATGCACATTCACCTTCCATCCCTGCTGTTACCTGAAAAGAAAAATGCTGAGTGAGATAATAAAAATGATTGAGTAATCTTAATATTTTTTACCAACGTAGGTGAAATTTTTCCACCCAGACCGTCCATCTTCAACCCTAAAATTGACAATGTTCCAATGCTTGGATTGAGTGGGATTTTGGATATGTTATTTCCACGATCAAAAGACACAAAATACAAGTGGTTTCATTTCTTTTGCAATTAGTGGTGGGTTTGGCCAATTTTGCTCCAGATTTACTGGACTAATGCAAAGGATATTGCTAAATTAGAAGGTGTTCAGCGTCGGGCAACGAAAATGATCCCTTCCTTGCGCAACAAATCCTACGAAGAAAGGCTTTCTACCCTTAACATGTTCTCTCTTGAGAAACGTCGCCTCCGAGGAAAACTGATCGAATGTTTTAAAAGACTTAATGGTTTCACGAATGTAGACAGATCAACATTGTTTATGATCGATGACACTTTGCGCACGAGGAACAATGGCGTAAAACTCAGATGTAGACAAGTAAATTTAGACTGCACCAAATTTTTCTTCACCAACGTTGTAGTGCGAGAATGGAATAAGCTTCCACCATCAGTGGTCCAGTGTAACACGATTGACTCCTTCAAAAATAAGCTCGACCGTCACTTCCTTCAACTTAATATCAACTAGAGTAGAAATGCAACGTTTTGGAGTCTTCTGAATAATGTAAAATCACTTAGGTTTAAGGACAGACCACCAAGTCTGGACCATGGGGTCTAATGGTCTGATTTTCTGTAAGTCTATGTAAGTCTCTCTCTCTCTCTCTCTCTCTCTCTCTCTCTCTCTCTCTCTCTCTCTCTCTCTCTCTCTCTCTCTCTCTCTCTCTCTCTCTCTCTCTCTGTATTAATGAATATGGTATTGGAATAACTGTGGAAGTATATTAATTTCCATGTACTGACCAACACTTAAGGATTGCAGCCGGGTGTGTTGAAAGGAGGTACAGACGTGTGTGACCTTCCCTAAAATTTTGTCTGGTAAAATTTGCATGATTTTGGCGACGAGAGAAGGAAGAGTGGAGGGAGGCAATCTAGCATCAAGACACCTACTGAGCTTTCGTCCGTTTCAGTGTTTAGTTTAGTTTCGTCCCCGAACCTCCTGGTCAATATTTGCGTCCTGTCAACCAATACACCATGGCCGTAGCGACTTGCTCATGACCTATCCTGAGTGGCTGGTTGACATGACATTCTCCACCCTCTCTCTCTCTCTCTCTCTCTCTCTCTCTCTCTCTCTCTCTCTCTCTCTCTCTCTCTCTCTCTCTCTCTCTCTCTCTCTCTCTCTCTCTCTCTCTCTCACACACACATACACACATTATAGTGACTCGCTCTCCCTTCCTCCTCTCCTCTCTTTCACCACGAAGAAAGGCAAAATGCAGAGGTGTAAACGGAAAGGAAATGATCAGGCACACGAAAGGAGGGAAGCGAGCATTGGAAAAAAGGGAAGGGAAATATTTTGATGTGAAGGAACAGCCCTTCCCCGCCCTTTCTACACATGCATACAAATAGTCCTCATATTCTAATTATATATAATTTTCAGAGGGATGCAAACATGGTGTTGCAGGATGAGGAAAGACGAAAACCACGTGGGGTTGAAGGAAAAAAAATAGTGTTTGTGTATGAGTGTGTGTTTGTGTGAGAGAGAGAGCGAGAGAGAGAGAGAGAGAGAGAGAGAGAGAGAGAGAGAGAGAGAGAGAGAGAGGTGACAAACAGGTGTGCGGGGAGGCTGATGAAGGACGAAGAAGTGGTCGGGCCAATCAGAGAACACTTCAGGTCACGAGGCAGGCTGTGGCTTATGAGCAAAATTTTTGAGTCGTGAGTGAAAGGGTGGAAAACATTAGGGTTTGGAGGTGCCAAATGTATCAATTTTTAAGAGTTGGGGGAGTGTTGGAAGTGAGCCAAAAGTAAATTTGAGTTTCTCTTGTCCCGTGACCAGCATGGTGCAGCAGGCAGCCAAGGTGGCGGTGGCGAGCGTGGTGGTGGCTGCGCTTTGCCTGATGACGGTGCCGCAAGCACGTGCCGAGGAACGCCAAGACAGGTGTAGGTACAACTTGGGCGCAGGCGAAAGGCAGACCATCTCCTCATCTCTACCTGGCTCTGGCAGACCCTCTGGCAGAGACGTCTTCAATCCGTCCTCCAGAAGGTTCGGGTGATGGCCGTAAATGTTTGTCTAAGCTTGGAATATTAGTCATAATAATGTGGTATGTTCACAGAGCAGGTCGTATATGGCGTTTTTGCATCGGCGGGAAGGAACTCGGAGAACAGCAGGTGGGGAGTTGACTAGACAGCCTACGGCAGGGGGTAGGGTACGATTCAGTGCCGCCATTCCAGCGCTGATGTTTCAGCTCCGCCGTTTCAGCGCCAGCCCGTTTCAGCGCCAGACTATTCAGCGCCACCCTTTCAGTGCAATAAAGCAATACTTTACTTAAAGAATCATACTTATTCATGAGATTAGTTTATTTGATTTAAAATTATTAAAAAAAAACATTTAAAATCGTTTAAAAGATTTATTTTTAGTGTGATAAATTGTGCGCAATTGCACGCAGGTATTCTACTTCATTTCTGTTCCTATACTCAGAAACAATTCTCAATATTCTTTCATCTACTTTTCTGTATTTAAGTAATTTGATTTGAGGTTCATATCCCGCATTGCTTGCCTATTTGCTAATTGTGCAATACCAGTTTGAGACATTTTCTAAGCACTTTGAAGTTCACAAGTCTTCTCAGCCTGATATCTTGCATCTGTTTTTGCCATTTCTACCTCGACTTCAACTGTAGATGGGGGATGGTTATGTTCGTTAATCTTCTTAACTACGGTTTCCTCTAATGTATGAATTCTGGCTCTGCATCTTCCATCTTCATGGCATCGCCAAAACTTAACATCATTCTGTGTCTTACTTAATTTATTAAATCAATATGGATATCCTTCATGACAGAATTTCACTCTTTCTCTTTTGCTTTGCACTGGTTGTGCCATGGGTTAAAGTTTGAAATTTTAAGTCTAAGAAAATCAGAATAGCAGGTGTCAGCTCCAAATGCGAACTATACAGAGGTGAGTGGGTGAGGAGCTGGCAGGAACAGGCAGGCAGGTAGCGTTCCACACCTATCTAGCGCGGTGCTCTTTCCTGGTCTGTTGTTGGTAAGCTGAACCAACCACCCTCACCTCATGAACACTGAGTGGGGTTGGAGGAGAAGGGGGGTAAAGAGGAGATTTTCCAAGCTGTTGACTAGAGGAACAGAGTGGTTAGTTGTTTAATATTTTGTTTAGTAGTTGTTTAGTAGTTTAGTATGCTATACAGTGTTTGAGATAATTTCGATTACCCACAAAGATTATAATGATATCCTTAATATGTAAACGTAAAGGCTTTAGCTGTTCCGTTCTTTTAAGGTACCGATTTAATAGGAAAACTGTTTGGCACCTTGTTTCCTACCACCCGTCATCATCCTTACATCCAACGGTTATACAACAAAGACACCTATTATGGCTAATGAGAAGCGCACAGGCGTTGAATAGTTAGGCGCTGAATTGGGCTGGCGCTGAATCGGCGGCGCTGAATTACCGGCGCTGAATTGGATCATCCCCACGGCAGGGGCTTTGCCACGCCTTGGCATTTCTGTCACTACATTGCGGCTGTTTGGCCGATGCAGTGTGAAGAAAAATGACGAGATGGCATACAGCAGGAGCTATAACCTCTCTGGCCTCAATCCTCAGAAGGCTTATGGGCCTGATGGAGTGCCTGCTATTGTCCTTTAGAACTGTGATTTCGTCCTAACACCCTACCTGGTCAAACTCTTTTGTCTTTACCTTTCAACATCTATAATATCTTTCCCTTCTGTTGGAAGTACGCCTACATACTGCCTGTGCCTAAGAAGGGTGACCGTTCCAATCCTTCAAAATACCGTCCAATGGATTTACTTTCCTGTCGTTCTAAAGCTTTTGAATCAGTCCTTAAACGGAAGATCCATGGAATCCACCTCTCCCTCGGCCGAATAATCCACGAATCAGTTTGCAGCGTCCTCCTCTCGCTTCATCTCTGCGGCGCGATTGGATTTTCGGTTCCTTTTACACGTTGGAGGCGGCTCATGGCTCCTTTTCCTCTCCAGCTGCTCTTTCTTACCCCTTTTGGAATCTGGAATCGAACCTTTCTTCTTTTCTTTTCTTTTTGCGATTTTCAATACACGTGCGCCTTCCCATGACAGCCCCTTGATTGGAGGTATAGCAGACAATTAGTTCTGTTTGGAGACTCGAATAATTCCTGTCTTAATTTTTTTCTGTGTGTGATGCATGTATGTTTGGCGACTAAAGACAGATTTCAATTTCTTTTTCTTTTTCTTTCAAGTAAGACTATTTTGAGTCTTTCTGTCCTCTTTTTTTGTGTGTGGGTGCAGTTCATTACGTGCTTTTTGTCTGTTTATTGTTGTTTATTTTGATCTTGAACTGAACTGAAATTGATTTTAATTGAAGAAAAATGAAAAAAAACTGAGCTCCCTAAAAGAATGTCTTCGGGGTAAAAGTAGGCTACTGAAAGAAATTACTATAACTTACTAATGACAAAACCTGGATCTCATATAATTCAGACCTGAGCTTCTTCTCTCGTTGAAGTACACACATACACACACGTTGACGAGCAAAATGAGGCAAACACAAAGCCATGGGTATCAGGACACCTCTCCTCCTGAAATTGACCTCTCTTTTGGCCACAGTAATCTTTTTAGGAGCAGCAAGAAGCGGGCTTTGTTTTTCACTATCGTTTCATTTTTTTGTACCCTTGAGCTGTCTCCTCTGCTGTAAAAAAGAAAATGGAAACAAAATATATAAAACAAAAGAAAAAAAAGACTATAATAGCTAAAATAAAAAAGACCATCATATCTAACCTGACCTTCTTGGGTGAACTACACACACTACACGATGAGGAGCAAAATGAAGCAAAAACGAAGCCGGAAAACAAGATATATAAAAAACACTAATGCATTGCTGCTACTCGAGGGATTGTTGCGTCAAGGTGGAACTTGATCCTTCTTCCTTCTGGTTGTGCTTCCCTCAGGAGCTCGCCGCTGCGTCCTGGGTCAACCCTCGAGGACGGCAAGTTGGTGGAAATCAGGAGTTTGCAAATGGAGGCGGATGGGGAAGGGGGAGCGGGAGGGGGAGATGGGGATGAGAATGAGACTGAGGAGGAGGAGGATGAGAAGGAGATGAAGAAAAGAAGAAAAAAAAGAAAAAAGGAAAGTACAAGAACAAGAAAAGAAGACAAACAACAATGAGAAGAATAGGAAGTGCAGAATCAACACTACTATATCCACTACCACCATCACCACCACCACTACCACCACCACCACCAACAACAACAACAACAACCACCCTTACAACCGCTCCTCCCCACCCCAACAAACAATATACGCCACCAAAAAAAGACAGAAAAAAAATCCAGATGATAATAAACAAAACAAAACAAAAAGAACACCAGTCAACCCGTTTCCCATCCATCAAGAGTAGGCGTAAAGGAGATAACTAACTCTTCCAGTTCTTTGAAGAGGAAGAAAGAAGAATGAAGGAAGAAGGAGGAAGGGGAGGAGGAAGGAAGGATAGGAGGAAGGAAGTAGGAAGGGGGAGGAAGGGAAGGAAGGAGGAAGGGGAGGAGGAAGTAAGGAGGAAGACGAGGAAGAAGGAAAGGAAAGAGGAAGGAAGGAGGAAGGGGAGGAGTTAAGAACGTAAAGGATGGTATAGTGTATAGGGGGGAGACGGAAGGAAGGCGGAAGGTCGGGGGAAGGACGCAGGCACACACACACACACACACACACACACACACACAGAGACACACACAGGCAGGCAAGCAGGTAAGCAAGCAGGCAGTGAGGATAACAACCTTCGCACTCCCTACCTGGTGGCTTTGTCTACCTGGCGACGACAATTAGCGAGCCGTAGTATAAATTTCAGCGGCTCGTAAACAAACCAGCTGCCAGTCCCCGTGTTTTATTTATCACGTGTTATTATGTGAGCGAGTGACAATTATTTTTCTCCTCATATTTATTTCTCGGAACCGGTTGCGCCAAAAAAAAAAAAGGACGGTGATAATAAATGCTGTTAGTTTATCTACATATTTTGTTGGAGGAGCGTTTAGAAACCTCCTCAAGCGAGACCTATTTGGGCATGAAGAACCCGTCCGGAAAACAGATAAATAAACGGGTAAATAAATAAATGAGCGACTGTCTGGCTGTCTGGCGGCCGGGCTGGGAGGTTAGTTGACTCGCTGGCTGGACGGCTGCCTGCATGGTCTGTCTGTGTGTCTGTGAGTCTGTCTGTATAGCTGTCTCTAAGGCTATCTATATGTCTGAATGTCTATCTATCTTTGTGTCTGTCTGGCTGTCTATCTGTCTGAATCTCTGTCTATCTCTGTGTCTTTATGGCTGGTTGGCGGACTGGCTGACTGGCTGGCTACCTCGTTACACCTACTCGAAGGCTGACTGTCTTATATTGGCTCGCTGGATAGATGGCTTTTTCTGGCTGGCTCCCTCTCTGGTTTGCTGTATGGCTGTATTCAATTGGCTGCATTCTCTGCGTCTCTCTAGTCCTCTCTGTGCCTAGCGGACGAAGCCTCTCCACTTTTGACAT
>NW_026112238.1:30000-125000 GCF_024679095.1 Eriocheir sinensis
CTATACATAAGTGAAGGGAATATATATGAGTGAAGGAGGTAAAGATGATGGGGATGACAAAGGGAAAGTGAGGAAGAGGAGGGGATATGAATAGAGGAAGAGGAAGTGGAGTAAGAGGAAGGAGCAAGAGGATGTGGATGTCAGCGGGAAAGTGGAAAAGAGGGGAGAATGTGGATATGGGAAGAGGAAGGAAGGAAGGAAGGAAGGAAGGAAGGAAGGAAGAAGGAAGGCAGGAAGAAAGGGATGAATGAATGAATGAATGAAGGAAGGAAGGAAGGAAGGAAGGAAAGAAGGAAGGAAGGAGATAGAAAGGAGTAAGAGCTGCTTAAAAATACTATACCAACACACAGTACCTAATAATTCTGCACACACACACATACACACACACACACACACACACGTGACTTCAAGGGCAAGCAAGTTTCGTGTTGGCTTGGTTTATGTAGTATTATTTAAAAGGACATTAATTGGCCTAAGTAAACACATTATTGACGCCATTAATCTAAAAGGACGCGGGGTCTTCTTCTTCTTCTTCTTCTTCTTCTTCTTCTTCTTCTTTTTCTTCTTCTGCGTCTATCTTTTTTTTTTTTTAAGGCATTAATTAAACGCCCGTCAGAGAGCTTCGTGTCGCAGTCGCACACTACTAATCACAGTTGATATTTAGTGACTGACTGACGGATTGACTTTTACGTTATACTGAAGAGATAAACGCCATCCCCGACAGTCCTCAAGAACGTTAGACACGGCCGTCAATTGTTTATGACGCTGTCCTTTCAACTAGACACGAAGATTCTGCCCGGGGAATTAAAAAAAAAACTTGTCCCGCTAAACAGTCAATCTCTTGTTACACGTCGGGGAGGTAAATGTAATGCAGGTGTGTGTGTGTGTGTGTGTGTGTGTGTGTGTGTGTGTGTGTGTGTGTGTGTGTGTGTGTGTGTGTGTGATTTTTTTTTTTAATAGACAGAATCGATGTCCATAAATAACATATATGAACCCCTGCCAAGCGAAGCAAACACACAGCTTGGTCGCCCTTCAAGTTAATCTCACATACTTTCAAACTCGCACACTCTTCACATTTATGCATTATACTCGCACCTCACACATTCTTCACATTTGTTATAACACACGCACTTCACACACTCTCTTCATCACACTCCCGCCTCACACTCACTTCACATTTATACATTATACTCGCATCTCACACACTTTTCACATCTATTCATAACACAGCCTGCACCATGACGGGCTGGGAACGACTACCATCCAGGCCCCTCAAGCAAGCCTACTACCTCACACACTTTTCATATTTATAGATAACAAAAGCCGTGTATGCATCTGAACGGAACACTATACACAGGTTACCAGCTTGAAACACCAACTAAGGAAAATGGAAAAAGCACCGTTACTGAAATTTTCGAAAGCACTAACTTATTACTCCAGGCTGTCCAACTACATTTTGCAAGAGTTGTTACCCAGTGTCTTCATGCTTTCATCCTTTTCACTGGTAAACTCTGGAATAGCCGCCTTTCTATGACTTCCATCTCTAAAGAGGGGAGTTTCAAGACATCCCTCTATAGAAATTCATAACTCTTCTTGTCTTATAATTCTGCACCGGTTTATTTTGTTTTGTTTGTTTAAGAAGGGGCGCAGGAGGTTGAGTTTTTGTTGTTGTTGTTTTGTTTTGTTTTTGTTCTAGTCGCCCTTTGTTTATGACCTCACTATTTTCACACACATTTTACTTTCCGTGGCAAACTTAAACTCACACAAGAGGAAGACATAAATCACACACACACACACACACACACACACACACACACGGGAGGGCCGGTATATAATGGTAAGGAATGCGGCTTTTCTCTTTACTTATATCTTCATTATTCTCCCCAAACTGCATCCTTATTACACTTTGCAGTCCGCGCGCCTTAATCGTGCGAAAACACCCGCGGCTGTCTTCGCCTCCTAGGGCTAGTGGTGATGGACGCCGAGCCGAGCTTACCCCCGCTGACAGCTATGAAAACAGGTTGCTAATAAAGACTAACTAACGTAATTAATTGGACACCCATTGCACGGAAGCGACCCGGAATGAAAAGTCGTCCTGATGCTCTCTGGGTTCATGTTTGTGTGTGTGTGTGTGTGTGTGTGTGTGTGAAGGTGTTTGTGATGACTACAACGACAACAACAATAACAATAACAGCAACTACATTAATAACAGCAACAGCAACAACTACTACTTCAAAAACAACGCTCTCTCTCTCTCTCTCTCTCTCTCTCTCTCTCTCTCTCTCTCTCTCTCTCTCTCTCTCTCTCTCTCTCTCTCTCTCTCTCTCTCTCTCTCTCTCTCACTCTCTCTCTCTCTCTCTCTCTCTCTCTCTCTCTCTCTCTCTCTCTCTCTCTCTCTCTCTCTCTCTCTCTCTCTCTCTCTCTCTCTCTCTCTCGGCCACTCGCTCATCCGTACTCTCTCTTTTATCGGGGCAGTGACAAGCAGACTTTTTTTTGTTCTTTCCTCATTAATTTTGTCTTTTTGTCCTTGAGCTGCTTCCTGTACTGTAAAACAACAACAATAACAACTACTACTACAACAACAACTACTACTACTACTACTATTACTACTACTACTACTACAACTGCAACAACAACAGCGTACATTAACCTTTTCATCAGTCTATCCATTTTCCTATTAACCTATCTCTCTATCTATATCTATCTCAAATTACCTACACCCACACTTATCTAACTATCCATCTACCTATACTTTTCATCATATACTCACCCACTAATACACGAACACTCACCTATGAACCTAATTATCTATCGAAAACCCATACAAACCAACCAAATGACACACAGACACCCAAATTAACAGTCAGAACAGAACAGACACACCGACCGACAGACTGACTAGCTAACTGACAGACGCCATACGCACAATGCACTTTTTCATTTGCCTGCCACGCCGCATGTCCGTCAATATCGCACCATAAGCTGTATCACCAAACCTGCAATTTATATTTTTCCTCCCGCTCGCTAATATTGGTGTGTCTATCACGTTAGCGGCTGATTGTCTGACTCGCGCTTCGTTAGTCTCTCGATGGGTGAGTGTGCTGGGTTCTGGATGACTTTCGGATTGGATGATGGGGGGATCCGGACGTACCAGGATGCTCCCCCCGCCTCTGATTGGTCTAGCTAGGCATCCGAGGGTACGGTGGTGTTGCTTCCCTATTAGTTGAGGAGTTTGGAGTGAGGAGTTCGGTTCCCTGTGACTGGTTGGAGGTTGCAGGTGTGATTGGGTGGTTTGGTGATTGGTGGTGGGTTAGATAATAATAGTGATGGTAGATGTGTGTTTGTGTAGGAGTAAAAAATGAAAAAAAAAAAAAAACATTCTCTCTCTCTCTCTCTCTCTCTCTCTCTCTCTCTCTCTCTCTCTCTCTCTCTCTCTCTCTCTCTCTCTCTCTCTCTCTCTCTCTCTCTCTCTCTCTCTCTCTCTCTCTCTCTCTCTCTCTCTCTCTCTCTCTCTCTCTCTCTATCTTTTTCTCTGTCTCTCTCTCTCTCTCTATCTATCTATCTTTCTGTATCTATTTCTATATATCTATCTTTCCCTGTATACATCTCTCTCTATCTATCTATCTATCTATTTATCCTCTCAAAGTCTCATATCACACTCTTTTATTCACTATCTATATATATTTATCAGTATCCATATCTATATCTACCTATCAATCTATCTATTTTCAGAACGTCCCCTATCACCCTCTCTCTTCCTCTCTCACTTCTTC
Organism: Eriocheir sinensis; assembly: GCF_024679095.1. Lineage (NCBI taxonomy): Eukaryota > Metazoa > Arthropoda > Malacostraca > Decapoda > Varunidae > Eriocheir > Eriocheir sinensis. The sequence continues at coordinate 33,774 of NW_026112238.1, forward strand.
CATTATTTTTTCGTTGTTTACTTAATAAGAAACGCCTCCAGGAACATCAACTCAAGACTAGAATCAACACTGCCGTCACTTGAGCAAATTAGAAGCGTGTGTGAGGGTGACCAACTTGTATGTAGCTAATATTTCGGGCAAACTTCCACCACCACTCACTGTTCTACTCTCTCTTCCCCTTCCCTCTTCTCCTTCCCCTTCCTTTCTTTCTCTCTCTCTTGTTCCTACTTCCAGCACTCTCCTTCCATTCTCCTCACCCTGTTCGCCTTCGTTTCTTCCCTTCCCTTCTCCCTGTCTTTATCCCCACGCTTATTTCAACCACTCTCCCTTCCATTCCCCCTCGCATGTTGCCCTTCCCATTCCTTTCTCTCTCTTGGTCTTGCTTTGAGTTCATGTGGTATAATGTGTGTATGTGTGTGTGTGTGTGTGTGTGTGTGTGTGTGTGTGTGTCATGCTCCTTCAATGTGCCAGTGCCAATACGTCTATCGAGTTGGCCTTATTCAAGTGTCACCTTCTTTGCTGTTTCTTCTTCTATTTCATCTTTTTTTTTTCTTTGGGTGTGTATTTCAAAATTTTTCTTTCTTTAACCTTATTCTTTTCCTATTCTTTCTCCTTCATCTTATTACTGCTGTTGTTGTTATTGTTGTTACTATTGTTATTGTTGCTGCTCTTCTTTTTCTTCTTTCTCTTCCTTTCTGTCCTACTTTGCGATAACAACAATCACCACAACCACCACCACATCCTCCTCTTACTCCTCCTCCTCCTCCTCCTCCTCACCCAGGCAAGCAGGTATGGGTTCAAGATCCATAAATACCATCAATAAAGGCCAAAATCTTCCTCGCATCCCTGACTCGAAAGAATTTTCTTCCGTCGTGAGAATTGCCGGCACTTTCCCTTTACCTCCTCTTATGCCCGGGAAGAGGAGGAGAAGAAGAGGAGGAGGAGGAGGAGGAGGAGGAGGAAAAGAGGGATAAACGTATATGTTGAAAAAGCAGCGAGAGTCGGTGAAGCTGAACTGAAAAGGAAGAAAAAGAAGAAGAAACGAAGAAAAGGAGAATAAATAAAGATGACAAGAGAAAATATGAGGACGAAGGAAAGATGGAAGTGGAAGTGGAAAGAGGAGGAGGAGGAGGAGGAGGAGGAGGAAGCCTAGAAAAATCAAGTAGACAAACCGAGACATGACAGGAGAGAGAGAGAGAGAGAGAGAAGCGAAGGAAAAAGAAAAGGACACAGCGATATTTCTCTCCCCGAATCTGGAGGTGGAATGGCGGACGAGGTGTGGCGGTTGTGACAGAGAAAGAGACAACCCCCGTCCCCCCTCCCCCCTGTGCCCCTCTGTGTAATGGAGGAAGGGTGGGGGAGAGGAGAGAGGGAGGTGGGAGACGATGCTACCCACACCTCGTCCTGTTATCATTTTCTTTGTTTAACTTCTCTCTCTCTCTCTCTCTCTCTCTCTCTCTCTCTCTCTCTCTCTCTCTCTCTCTCTCTCTCTCTCTCTCTCTCTCTCTCTCTCTCCTTTCCCTTCAGATTTATTCCTTCACTAGTGGCCGTGTGTCATTTCCACAACATTCCCTTTCCATTTTCCTGAATCGCTATTTTACGACCTTATTTTCAACCTTTTGTTCATCTTTTTTTTTGAGGGGGGAGGGGGTAGGAGGGGACTGTCCTTCATCGTCCATATTTTCTTTGACATCTGATCTTTCGCGTCTTGGGACACTTTCTATTATTTTTTTTTATATATATATTCATGTTTTACCTTCACTTTTCTTCATATCTTTCTGGAAAACTAACACTGCAACTCATTACAACCCAACCCAACCTAACCTTTTACCTAAGATCTCTCTCACTCTCTCCTCTTCCTCTCCCATTCTCACTCTCTCTCAACCAGCCATTCTTCCCTACTGCACCTTCATCCCAAAAACAAAAGAATAAACGTCAAGAAACACAGCATTAAGAGCCTCTATCGCCACCATATAACGTCCCCATGCACAGGAGGACGAAGGCAAGAGGGTGAAAAAAAGGGCAGCAGAGTCACCCATCGAGAACCATAGGGCCAAATTCTTAAACATTTCGCCGCCCAAGCACACAAACATTTGACAAGGCTTTCGTGGGAGTTGTGGGTATTTTCAGGGGTAGTTTCATGACCCTGGTGATAGTTTGACCCTTCCTCTGTACCATGAACCTATAGAAACCACTCATGAGACCCGATTAATCTCCTTTTCGGCCCTATAACGTCCCCATGCACTGGAGGACGAAGGCAAGAGGGTGAAAAAAGGGCAGCAGAGTCACCCATCGAGAACCATAGGGCCAAATTCTTAAACATTTCGCCGCCCAAGCACACAAACATTTGACAAGGCTTTCGTGGGAGTTGTGGGCATTTTCAGGGGTAGTTTCATGACCCTGGTGGTAATTTGACCCTTCCTCTGTACCATGAACCTATAGAAACCACTCATGAGACCCGATTAATCTCCTTTCCGGCCTTTGGAAATAGCTGATGTGAGAGGTGGAGGCGTGTAACGATACCAACCTACATAACCTCGGTCCCTCACTCCCACTCCCTCCTTCCTTCCTTCCCAACTGATCACTTAGAACGCCAGGCAGGGAGCGCTCTGAGAATACCCATATATATCACGACACAATCTTTGTCAGTGTTCTGTTTGGTGGACGAACGTGGACCAGGAGGGAGGGCAGGAGGCAGGGCGATCTGAGAAAAGGGTGAGGGGAAAGACGACTGGCTGCTTCGAGGGAAAGAGGCTGCGAGGGGAAGAGACAGGGAAAGGCGAGGCAGAAGAGGGGAGCGGCGAGGTATACGAGGAGGTGGTTTCGGCAGAAGTCAAACACAAGGATAGAAACAAAGCGATGAAGCACACAGGAGGAGGAGGAGGAGGAGGAGGAGGAGGAGATGTGGAAGACTGCGTGTGTGTGGTGGGTGGGGGGGGGTCTGTGTGTGTGTGTGTGTGTGTGTGTGTGTGTGTGTGTGTGTGTGTGTGTGTGTGTGTGTGTGTGTGTGTGTGTGTGTGTGTGTGTGTGTGTGTGTGTGTTGTGTTGTGTTGTGAGACAGATAGGTAGATAGATTGGTAGACAGACAGACAGACAGACAGACAGACAAAGAATGCAGACAAATGAAAGAAAGTCCAAAAAAAGATAAACAGTAGACTAACAGGCAGCCAAATACAGCCAAACACAGACAGACATATCCAAATAGACAGAAAAAGGACAAGATATACAGAACCAAACAAACCAAAAAGAACCAAAAAACAGACACACACAATTAAGAAAACACCCAACAGACGAAACTACACAGACACCACAGACAGCATCAACAGACCCATACACTCCGAAAGACTGCCTCAAGAAAAGAAGAAAAAAAATCACGATACAACAACAAAAATATCTCAACAGGGACAGAACTCCGAGGCCCCAAAGTATGGTAATTAAAAATCTCATTGAGGAAGGAGCAAACAAGCGCCACCGGGCTGCCAGGAGCGTCAGGGCGCGTCATAACTCGACTCAACTTGACGAAGATAAACACAGGGAGAGAGGGAGAGAGAGAGGGAGAGAGGTAGAGAGAGGGGGAGGGGAGGAGTGCTATCTGCTTGGTGCTTGTTCCTCTCCTCTGCTCCTTTTCTTCCTTCGATATCTTCCCTTTCCTTCCTTTCTTCCTCTTTTTTTCACAAACGCAGGCAGGGTAGGAGGAGCATGAGGGAAAAAGAGGGAAAAAGGAGTCCTATTTGCCCTTTGTCCCTTTCCTTTGCTTTCCTCTTTTCCTTCTTGCTTATCAATGGTCTTATTCCTCTCTCTCTCTCTCTCTCTCTCTCTCTCTCTCTCTCTCTCTCTCTCTCTCTCTCTCTCTCTCTCTCTCTCTCTCTCTCTCTCTCTCTCTCTCTCTCTCTCTCTCTCTCTCTCTCTCTCTCTCTCTCTCTCTCTCTCTCTCTCTCTCTCTCTCTCTCTCTCTCTCTCTCTCTCTCTCTCTCCGTTCCATTCACTCTTTTTTCTTTCCTTCATCCCTCCCTCAATTTCCTGTTATTTTTATCTTCCATGTCTTCTTCATCTCATACTCCTCAAACTTTCTCTCTCTCTCGTTTTCTTTCATCCCTTCTTTATCCTCCTCTTCCTTCCTTCCCTCTTTCCCTTATCTCTCCTTCCACTTTTGCTCGCTCCTAATGCCTCTTTCCCCTGCCAAGATTCACGTTGAGAGAGGAAAGAGAAAGAGAAAAAAGGAGAGGGAGGAAGGGGGAAAAACGGGACGATCGCTGATTCCCGGAAGAAAAATGATAAAACTCCTTCCAAGCACTTTCAAAGAGTGTAATGGTGACTCTCTTGTTAGTGCGTTAAGAGGGACAACACAACGTCCTCCTCTTCCTCTTCCTCCTCCTTCTCCTCCTCCTTTACTGCATTCTCCTCCTTCTCCTTATCCTCCTGTCCTTCTTACCTTCGCTTATTATGCCAAAGAGGGCCGGAGAGGGCTGTGAAAGACGAAGGAAGGAAGGAGGGAAGACGGTGAGGGCGGAAGGAAGGAATGGCACAGCGGTGTTTAGCATGAATTCGTTGCGTCCGTTCCGCGAATCGTGCAAAGTTGAAAATCTTAGGAAGGAGAAAATGAATATTCTTGTTGTTAATTAAGACGTCAGCGAGACTCTCATACGTTATACCGGTACCTGTTCTTCCCTTCCTCACTTCCTTCTTTTATATTGCCAGGTAACACAATCAGTGAAGAAGCAAAACACCTTTCTACACCCCCACAGAGATGGATAGGTATATGATAGACGGATTGACAGACAGACAGAAAAAACGGGCAGACCACCGAAGTATACAGACAAAGACAGACAGAACAACAGCAGACGAAGAAAGATAGACAAACACAGACGAAACAAGTATACAGAACTAAACAATTACTACTACTACTACAACTACTACCACCACCATCTAACCTACTATTCCTACCACTATTACTGCTACTACTATTTTCCTTCCTCAAGCAGACACTGGGCCATATTCCTAAACATTTCGCCTCCCAAGCACACCCATCTGACAAGGCTTTCGTTGGAACTGTATATAGGCAATTCCAGGGGTAGTTTTATGACCCAGGTGGTAGGTTGAGCATTCTTCTGTACTATGAACGTGAAAACCCCGTCATTAGAATCCGATTTACCTCCTTTTTGGCTTCTGGAAATAGTTGATAAGAGAGGCGGAAGGGTCTGAGAATAACAACCACAGAATAGCTCCCCTCTTCTCCTACCTCAACCCACCCACCCTCCCCCCCATCGACTGCCTTGTATACCACGTCACGTCGCAGTCACATCGCAGTCACGTCTCAGCAGCAGAAAACACCGCCGCTGGATAACAAGCAAACAGATCCGCGATGATAACAACGTAAACGAAAACGAGACAAAAGAGATTAGGGCCATAAACTGAGCAAGAAACACGAGACAGAAAATTAGTTAGACGTGACGAGAGACCGTGGCAATTAACGAGACTGAAACGCTATTAATTAAAGAATCGATACAGTCGGAAGAACGATAAAAGATGTAATTGTATATAGCAAGAAGAGACACCACAGCAACCACGGCGGGGAGTAAGAACGAGAGGCGATAAGGGCGGAAGGCTCTCAACAATAATAGAAGTAATGGTAGCAACAGCGGCGGCGGGGGAGACGAGGGCGGCGGCGGAAACAGCTGGGGCAGAGGGCGCGCTAAAACACCAAGGGCCATATTCTTATACATTTCGGCGCCCAAACACACACACATTTGACAAGGCTTTCGTAACAGTTTTGGGATTCCAGGGGTAGTTTTCTCAGTGGTAGTTTGACCTTTCCTCTGCACCATGAACCTAAAGAAACACTCATTAGAACCTGACTGATCTACTTTTTTGTCCTTTGGAAATAGTAATGTTGATGTGAAGGGCAGCGAGTAGCGGGCATTTTCTGAATTATTGTTTCCTTTTTTTGTGCCCTCGAGCAGTCCCCTTTGCTGTAAATAAAAGAAAAAGAATGCAGACCCATATTCTTATTCAACATTTCGGTGCCCGAGAACACACATTTGACAGGGCTTTCGTAGGAGTTCTGAGCTTTCCATGGGTAGTATCATGACCCTGGTGGTAGTCTGACAATGTTTCTGTACCATGATCGCGAAAAACACTCGATTAATCTCCTTTTCGGCCTTTGGCAATGGTTGATGTGAGCGGCGGGAGCGTCTGAGAATGCCCCCTCAAGGCTTGGCGGCACGGCACCACAAGGCTCAGGCTGCGGCAAAGGCGTTCACGTACAGCAACACCAGCAAGCCCAGCAACTCAGCAGCGGTTTTTTTTTCCTATTTTTTTTTTCCTTTTTTTCCTTTTTTTTCTTTTTCCCCCTTCGAGCTACCTCCTTTACTGTATATATAAAAGCTTGCAATTCTTCTGTAATCCCTAACGTTGATTGAGCGATGACCGATGACTGCTATCTTGTATACCATCAGAGCCGAAGTTGAGTTCGAATATGAGATAAAAAAATTCAACGGGAGCAAAAACGATGGAATTAGAGCGATCTGAATCAAAGGGAGCGAGAGAAAAAAAATATGTTATCAAAGGTACAGCGTGTAGATACAATAAAAAACTAAAAATGAACATGTTTTTTATCCGCGTGACTTTGACCTTTGACCTCTAACCTTGATTTATTATGATGATCTGTGTGAGGCCAATATTACATTCTGAATCGCTAAGCCAAATGGCTCTCGAGCTTGAATAATGACAACATGAAAAAAAAGGGCTGACGGTTAACGTTAAAAACAATATTACTTTCTGTTGTCTCGGGCAGTGACAATAATAATAGTAACAATAATAAAATGTTGTTGTTGTTGTTGTTGTTGTTGTTGCTCCTGCTCCTCCTCCTCCTGGTCCTCCTCCTCCTCGTACTAACACTAATAATAATAATAATAATAATAATAATAATAATAATAATAATAATAATAATAATAATAATAATAATAATAATAATAATAATAATAATAATAATAATAATAATAATAATAATAATAATAATAATACTACTACTACTACTACTACTACTACTAATAATAATAATAATAATAATAATAATAATAATAATAATAATAATAATAATAATAATAATAATAATAATAATAATGATATTAACAGTAAATATAATAAGGATAACCTCACAGCACCGGCTTTCCGCCCCTCGCCTGTTTGTGCGTTCATTTCCGGAGAGGATGTTTTCAGAGTTGCGGACGGATTACTGCGACTTTTGACGAGGCGACTTTTTTGCGAAGTTGCTGCGAGGCGAGTCGGGGAGTATGTACTATGTAGACGGTCACTCCCTCACAGACTGGGTTATCATTGTTTCTTTTAATATTGCTGTTATTATTATTATTATTATTATTATTATTATTATTATTACTATTATTATTGTTGTTTTTGTTGTTGTTTGTCTGTTACTCCTAATCCTCCTCTTCCACTTCTTTTTCTTCTTCTTCTTCCTCTTCTTCTTCTTCCTCCTCCTCCTCCTCCTCCTTCTCCTCCTCCTCCTCCTTCTCTTCCTACTACTACTACTACTACTGAAGCACTCACACACACACACACACACACACACACACACACACACACACACACATTACCCCCCCCCCCCCACCCCCACACACACACACGTATGTCCATCAGCTGTCAGCAAAACACGCCCCAACATTCTCGTCGTGGGGAATGTTGCTCTGCTTAACCAACTCCGGGACAGCTAGAACACTCTGAGACGAGGAAATGAGTGTTCTCGTATTGTGATCCGGTTTGGGAATTAGAATGAACTTTAACGGAAGGCCAAGGATGGATCCAGGGATTCGACATTTACTGTACAAGTTTATCTATTCATTTCAGAGGAGGGGAGTTGAATATGTAGATGGTAGGGTAGTTTTTTTTATCTTTTTTTCTATAACCAAAGATGAAGGTTAGCTTAGGGGACGCTATATTATTCTTCCTCCTTTCTAATATTCTTCTTTGTCTTCTTTTTCTTTGATGATTTTAGTAGAAGTAGTAGTAGTAGTAGTGATGGTGGTAGTGGTGGTGGTGGTAGTAGTAGTGGTATTAGTACTTGTATTAGTATTAGTAGTGGTAGTAGTAGTAGTAGTAGCACTAGTAGTAGTAGTAGCAGTAATTTAAACTTTATCCACACACCAACACGTGACCGCTGGACTTCGCTCGTGACCGATTGACAAACTTTGTTCAAATGATTGACTAACATGGTGAGGTTGACGCCCCAGTTTTTATAGGGCGCTGCGTTGCTCTTGCTTTTGCCTATTGAAACTGTTGTTCCTGAAGTAAAAGAGTCCTCAGCATCAATATCACCATCACCATATCCTCATCGTCATTATTACCCTCATCATCATAGTAGTAGTTATTGCTGGCATTGCTGTAGTAGAAGTGGTGCAGGTGGGGGTTGAACTCGCTCTTGTGACCCTCGCCTCATCCTTCTTCAGTCCACGACACATCCGGCAGCAGCGGCGCGTCCCTGGCCACAGAGCTCCTCAGGCCGTGACGGCGATATTCCCGCGGCGCCCGGTTCGTCTCGTCCCGTCCCGTCCCACGCCGTCGCCCTGGAACGCCCACCCTCGCCGCCCCCGCTCCTCCCTCCCGGCGCCGGGGAGAGAGGGTTATTAAGTGGCAGAGGGCGACTGTGGCACAATTGGGTACGCCCGCCCCTTGCCTCGCCTCTCCGTCACGCGACCTTTGTTGTCACCAAAGGCAACGTTAAGGATTTTTACTCCTCAAAAAGACACGACACTCAGCTGCCGGGCCCCGCGGAATAATTATGCTAATGAGATCACACGGGGAAGGGGGGAAAGGGGCGGCAAAAAGGCACTTCCTTTAGCACCAGTTTTCCAAGGTAATTGTGGGAGGAAGTCTTCAGTTTTACGTCGTGGCAGGAGTGGCGGGGACGGATGGGTTCCGGGCGCGGCAGCCACCCCACCCCACCACCACGCTCCGCCTCTCCCATCAACTATTTCCAAAGTCCACAAAGGAGCTCAGTCGGATTCTCTTGAGTGTTTCCTTAGGTTTTCGGTACAGAGGAAGGGTCACACTATCACCAGGGTCATTAAACTACAACTGGAAATGCTCCACGCCCTTACGAAAACCGTGAAAAATATGTGAGCTTGGGCGCCTAAATGTTCAAGAATATGACCCCCGGCAGGATAGTGAGTAAAGGAACGACAGTAATAGACAAGGACAATATACAATAGACCTTGGGCCATATTATTAAACATTTCGTCATCCAAGCACACACATTTGACAAGGCTTTCGTAGTTGTGGAGCTTTCCATGGGTAGTTTTATGACTCTGCTGGTAGTTTGACCCCTTCTTCTGCACCTTGAACCTAAAAAAAACTTATTATAACCAGACTGATTTCCTTTCTGGACTTTGGAAATAGTTGATGTGGGGGGCGGCAGCATCTAACACTATCAACCAATGGCTCCAGACAACTTTTAAACATTACCACCAATTCCGATGTGACAAGATCTACATTTATTTTTCCTAAACGCGTTATTCAGTTTGGACAAGTTGAGGGAAGTCAAATTAATCAGCTGAAAAGACGTACAGAAAATTCAAATAGAACCAAATTGAGTCTGCCCGACCCCCGCGACGGAAACAAATGAGCACAAAAAAGTTTAATTCACGCCTTCAGGTTCGAAAAATGAGCGGAACTATAAACTGCACGATTTTTATTTTTCCTTTTTTTTTTAATTTCGTGACGGGATAAAATTGGGGAGCTCATGAATTTTCTCTCGTACTTTTTTTTGGGAGTTGGGGGTCTTTGTTCGTGAGAGGGGGGGGGGGGGAGTTACGAAGCACTGGGACAGGAATTATTAACTCTTTAAAATGACCAAAATAAGTGCAATAGATTATGATATAGATAGATACATGGATAGAAAGATAGATAGGTACCAAGTGACTATTACATCCACCCAATCACACACACACACACACACACACACACACACACACACACACACACACACACACACACACACACACACACACACACGAGGGAAGCCTGGCACACGGACTTACGGACTAACTGCCGACTATCACCATCTGTTGCAGCGACTAGCCGGCTACTGGAAAAATTTAAAGCTCAACCAAAACTTTTTAGGGTCCAAACAAACGTTGCGAGGGTACTGAGGGACACACACACACACACACACACACACACACACACACACACACACACACACACACACAGATGCGACTCAGCGGATATAATTTTTCTTCTGTACATTTAGCAGCGGTAGAGAGGCGAGAGAACAGAGTCTGGACGGGAATCAGCATCTTCCCCCTTCCACCCCACCCATCTCGTGCATCATCCAGCATCCATCTGTCAGTCTGGAGCTCTCCCCGCCATGCCTTCCCTTCTTCTACAGTCCCTCTTGTCACTTTTTATTTTCTTGCCCGTACCCTTCCCTCACAGCCCATCCTTTATCTCATGCACCCTTTTTATTCTCTCTCTCTCTCTCTCTCTCTCTCTCTCTCTCTCTCTCTCTCTCTCTCTCTCTCTCTCTCTCTCTCTCTCTCTCTCTCTCTCTCTCTCTCTCTCTCTCTCTCTCTCTCTCTCTCTCTCTCTCTCTCTCTCTCTCTCTCTCTCTCTCTCTCTCTCTCTCTCTCTCTCTCTCTCTCTCTCGTTCCCCCTCCTCCACCTAACACCTGCGCACACAGTTTACAGTTTTCTTTTCTCCTCTCTCTCTCCTTTCTTTCCAGCTTCCATCCAACGTTTTTCGTTTACACTTCTCTAACCATTTTGCAGTTGGTTGGCTTTCTCTCTCTCTCTCTCTCTCTCTCTCTCTCTCTCTCTCTCTCTCTCTCTCTCTCTCTCTCTCTCTCTCTCTCTCTCTCTCTCTCTGTCCTTCCTTCCCCTCTCTGTCCTTCCCTCCCCTTTTCTGTCCTTCCCTCCCTTTTCTGTCCTTCCCTCCCCTTTCTGTCCTTCCCTCCCTTTCTGTCCTTCCTTCCCTTTTCCCTTCCCCTTTCTGTCCTTCCCTTCCCCTTTCTCTGTCATTCCTCCCCTCTCTGTCATTCCCTTCCCTTTCTGTCCTTCCCTCCCCTTTTCTGTCCTTCCTTCCCTTTCTGTCCTTCCCTTCCCTTTCCTGTCCTTCCCTTCCCCTTTTCTGTCCTTCCCTCCCCCTTTCTCTGTCATTCCCTTCCCCTTTCTGTCCTTCCCTACCCCTTTCTCTGTCATTCCTTCCTTTTCTGTCCTTCCCTCCTTTCTGTCCTTCCTCCCCTTTCTCTGTCATTCCCCCTTTCTGTCCTTCCCTCCCCTTTCTGTCATTCCTTCCCCTCTCTGTCATTCCTTCCCCTCTCTGTCATTCCCTTCCCTTTCTGTCCTTCCCTCCCCTTTCTGTCCTTCCCTCCCCTTTCTGTCATTCCTTCCCTTTCTGTCCTTCCCTCCCCCTGTCTGTCATTCCCTGCCCCTTTCTGGCCTTCCCTCCCCCTTTCTGTCATTCCCTTCCCTTTCTGTCCTTCCCTCCCCTTTCTATCCTTCCTCCCCTTTCTGTCATTCCCTTCCCCTTTCTGTCCTTCCTCCCCCTTTTCTGTCCTTCCCTCCCTTCTCTGTCATTCCTTCCCTTTCTGTCCTTCCCTCCCCCTTTTCTGTCCTTCCCTCCCCCTTTCTCTGTCATTCCCTTCCCCTTTCTGTCCTTCCCTCCCCCTTTTCTATCCTTCCCTCCCCCTTTCTGTCCTTCCCTCCCCCTTTTCTATCCTTCCTTCCCTTTCTGTCCTTCCCTCCCCCTTTCTGTCCTTCCTTCCCCTTTCTCTGTCATTCCCTTCCTCCCCTCTCTGTCATTCCCTCCCCTTTCTGTCCTTCCCTTCCCCTCTCTGTCATTCCCTTCCCCTTTCTGTCCTTCTCTCCCCTTTCTGTCCTTCCCTCCCCTTTCTATCCTTCCTTCCCCTCTCTGTCATTCCTTCCCTTTCTGTCCTTCCCTCCCCTTTCTGTCCTTCCCTCCCCTTTCTGTCCTTCCCTCCCCTTTCTGTCCTTCCCTCCCCTTTTCTGTCCTTCCCTCCCCTTTCTGTCCTTCCCTCCCCTTTCTGTCCTTCCCTTCCCTTTCTATCCTTCCCTCCCCTTTCTGTCCTTCCTTCCCTTTTCTATCTTTCCCTTCCCCTTTCTGTCCTTCCTTCCCTTTTCTATCTTTCCCTCCCTTTCTGTCCTTCCCTCCCCTTTCTATCCTTCCCTCCCCTTTCTGTCCTTCCCTTCCCTTTTCTATCCTTCCCTTTCTGTCCTTCCTCCCCTTTCTGTCCTTCCTTCCCCTTTCTGTACTTCCCTCCCTTTTCTATCCTTCCTCCCTTTCTATCCTTCCCTCACCCTTTCTATCCTTCCCTCCCCTTTCTATCCTTCCTTCCCCTTCTCTGTCATTCCATTTCCTTTCTGTCCTTCCCTTCCTTTCTTACTGTCCCTGTCTCCCTCTCTCTCTGCGCCCCTCTATCTCTCCGTCCCTCTCTCTCTCTCCCTCTCCCCTTATCTACATTGTTTATCGGAGGAAAAATAAGATAAGTCGTGGGCGGAATATTGTGGTTCGCTGGCTCGTGCTTGCCGCCGCTTCCCTCCGATACGGTCACAACACAATTTCGCTGATGGATACAGACAAACGTTTGGGGTAGAAAGCATTATATTCTTTCTCCCTCTCTCCCTCTGTCTCTTTCCCTGATACTTCTCAACGCGCGGGTCTCTTTTTCCACACCGCCCCATTGTCCAAACGGAATATAATAAGAGGATCCGCTTAGTGACCTTTTCTCTCGTGGTGCTTTTTTACGAGTTAAGCTTCTGTTTAGAGAGAACTTTTGGATCGTGTGGTTACAAAATACAACAAAGCCTAAGCTGGTGTAGAGGAGTAGGACGACGAGGAGGAGGAGAAGGAGAAGGAGGACAAAACGAGAACGAGGATTAGAACGAGGACAAGGACGAGGACAATGGGGAAGATGAGGACGAGGACGAGAAGGATGAGGATGAATATGACGAAGACGAGGAGAAAGATAACCACTTGGAAAGAAGCGAAGAAGGTAAAATATGTGGAAAATCGAACAACAAAAGGTAAAATAAAGGCCAAGACCATACAACAAAAGAAAGTTATGCAGGAAAGGCGGATAAAGACATGAATCAGACCGGCCTTGACTCCTCTTGAGAACAGCCGAAGATCAGACAATATTATTAGCCGAAGAGAAGCGGAAGACAATAGCGAGACCAGATAGGAAGAAGGAAACTCGCAAATCCTCGTAAACACACGCGATCATAATATACACACAAACACACGCACAAACAAACACAAACTCACACACAAACGTTCTGAGCGTCTTAGCGGCTCTGGGAAACTTGTTGCGTCGACGGCGGCGGGTTATAATACTCTTTCCTTTACCGTTCTGATGGCCTTGGTGTCCCCGCGGTGAAGGCATCAGCGGTATCACAGATGGAACTGTTTAATATTTACCTGAGCTTCCGTCTTGCGTCTGGGTGAAATGCGTCGAGTCTCCTCCTCGAGTAGAATTTCAAAGGCCTGAGGATCTGAGGCAGGAGTCTTGGGGCGGAAATATACATCGTTGTTCACCGCTGCAAGATTAATGAGTCAAGAGGTCGCGGAGGCGGACGAAGAGAGGACGGAATTCAGTTAGTGTGCCCTGGAGCAAGATAAGGTATAAGGCGCTGCTGGCCAAATGCATGTTCCTAGTATATGCTATTCCCAACCCCAGACTGAAGTGTTTCATGACAATGGTGGAGGAGCTGTTTATTTATATACCGAGAAGTCGCACCACACCCTCAGGAGTTTTAGTGGAATCGAGTGAATGATGGCTGCTATGCGGGAATACTTTGGCAATTTGGCTGAGTTATCTGCTTCTAAATTGTTCTCTGCAGCACGTCAACCGTCAGGAAATCTTCATGGGCTTCTGCGGAATACAGACTGACAGTAAAAATGTTGGCTTAGAAACGTTAATAAAATCTGGCAGGGGAATAAATTACTTCTTCATACTGCATCTGTTATTATTACTGCGTACAACTATTACCATTACTACAAACACTACTGCTGCTACTACTACGATGCTAAAAGGAAGTGAGGAGGATACGCTAAGTTGCGCGTTTCGTCGGTGCTCACCTCTGTGTCTTTGGCCCTTGAACATTTGGTGGGTAAGAACACATTACCCCGAGACAGTGTGTGTGTGTGTGTGTGTGTGTGTGTGTGTGTGTGTGTGTGTGTGTGTGTGTGTGTGTGTGTGATGTATAATACCTGCCCTCACCCCACCACACTTCCGCACCTTACGTATTACCTGAGTGGACCCCAATTAGAGGCGGTGCGTGTCGTGTCTCCCGCAGCGGCGTGGCGCTATTGTATACATGGCAAGCCTCGACCTCACATGCTTGGCCTCTTCTTCTTTTTTTTTCCTTTTATTCAAATATATAAATAGATTTTTTTTCGATCAGCATTTAATTCTTCAGTGAAATATTAGAGACAAGAAAATAGTTTTATTTGTAATGCATATCAGTATCAACACAGCTTACGTACATATATATTTCTCATAAACACACAAAGGTTGGTATTTTAAGACACTTTCGCTTCTCACATCAGCTATTTCTAAAGGCCAAAGAGGGGGTCAGTCGGGTTCTAATGAGTGTTCCTTCAGGTTCACGGTACAAAAGAAGGGTCAAACTACCACCAGGGTCATAAAACTACTGGAAATCCCCCAAACTCCTACGAAAGCCTTCTCAAATAGGTGTTCTCAGGCGATGAAATGTCTCACAATACGACCCACAAAGAAACTTGCACCTACACAGCACACTAAGTGACAACCAAACACAGGAACCGAAACCAAAACAAGAGTTGCCTTCGGAGGATTCAGATGGGCAAGAGCAGTGAGGGTTGACTCCTGTTTATGCTTAAGTGTGTGCGCTAGGGAACAAACGGCATGTTCAGCGGCAGCATACAGCATAGCGGAGGGGAGAAGGGAATGGTAATGAAAGCTGGGGGAGGAGAGGAGAGATATACAGGCGGAGAGCAGCGTGGGCGGAGTAATGAAGGAAGGGCAGGAGGGACAACAAGGGGATGGATGGTGAGGACAGCTTGCGTGTACTGGATTAACAGGTAAGGGCGGACTGGAGGTGTGGAGGTGGGAGGCGGGGGCGAGGGGAGGACAAGTGAGGGTTAAGGGGGAGGCTGGGGGGCGGGGGCGAGGTGAGGGGAGGACGAGTGAGGGTTAAGGGGGAGGCGAGGTAGCTACCAAACTGATGCATACGAGATTAACATTAATTTCCTGGCAAATCCCGTGTTAATCAGCCGCCGGAGGTTGTAACTGCTAATTTGGCGGTGATGAAATGTGCGGGGCGCCGCGTCAGCTCGATGGGGAGGCGACGAGGGGAGGGGACTCACTGCCTTGGACTCATTCATTTGGACTCACTTCCTCACTTGGGGTCACTGACTGCCTAGATTCACCACCAGGAACACTCACGACTCACTAACTATTTTTTTATACAGCAAGAGAGACAATTCAAGGGCAAAAAAGAAAAAAAAAGTCAGTTGGGCGCTGCACCAGCAAAAGAAATAAGAACGAGAGCCCAGAAGTGAGGTCAGTTTCGGGTGGAGAGGTGTCTATACTCTCCTCCTGAAAGAGTTCAAGTCGTAGGCAGGAGGAAAAAAGGATGGATGAAAGCTATTCCAGAGTTTACCAGCGGAAAGGATGAAAGAATTAAGATGCTGGTTAACTCTTGCTAAAGGGATTTGGATAGAATAGGGATGAGCAAGAGTAGTGTCGTGTACAGCGGGGCAGCGGGAGTATCGATAGAGGATAGAAAGAGATGCAGCACTGCGGAGGAATTTAAGAGGTATAAAAGACTATTAATACTACCTGCACCCACTAAGCCTTCCTAGATCGCAAATTCCCTAGACTCCCCCTAGACTTACTCCCTACCTGGATTTACTCATCTGAACTCGCTCACACAGTTGAAGGTATGAAGGTTAAAGTAAAAGACATACATGGCAACAGAGAGGGGCAGATAGTTAAGTAGGAAACGAGATATCGGGGCGTCAATAAAACCAATATGTACCCCTATCCCTTCTCACCCCGAAGACCACCACCACCATCACCACCATCACCGCCGCCACCACTACACCTGCCTACATAAGTCACTTCACCAGCCTGTAACGCGCAGTTCAGCCACACCAAGGCAGGGAGATCTCGCGTGGCTTGGCTTCCGATGCGAGGTGTTCCGTTAAGCATTTACCAGTACACGCTCCCGCCACACCACCGCTCAGAGCTTTTGTGGTGGGCGAACGAAGGTAAACACGACTCTAAACAAAGCGAAATGCAACCAAACACGGCTCACCCATACATTATGAAGTGACGCTGTGGTGCATTTGGGGGAAAAGAGAGAAACTATATAACAAAACACGTTGTAGATCAAGAGAGCACCTTTCATAGGCACAAATATAACTAAGGAAAAATTAGCACCAATCTCGGCTCCCCCATACATTATAAAGTGACGCAGTGGTGCATTTAGGCGAAAACTCAGAAACTATATATCACGAAACACGTTGTAGACCAAGAGAGCACCTTTCATAGTGGCTAATAAAACTAAGGAAAAACTGCTCGATTACAACTACCCTAGAAAAATCATGAGCCATCACCAGGACAAGCTGCCTCATAGATTAAGGAACCGCACCGGCGCATAAGGGCGATAACTGAGAGAGGGAGAATAACAATGCACCTTATCTCTTCATCTGGATTTAGCCGATCATCCTCTTCCCTGAGAATAGGAACACCACCACCATCACCACCTCCACCATCACTAGGACGGCTCTGCACAAATCAACGTTCTAAGTAATGCTGAATAACGAGCACCAGCATCAACTCATCATCGTCAGTCAAGCCTATATCCATCAATACATCCACCAGACTCAGCACAGATCAGCGCTTACAAGGATATACTGACTAACAGACGAGGAACAATACCAACCTATAACCTCATCTCGTCTCGTGGATAAAGGTAGGCAAGCCCCAGGTAAGCCCGAGGTACGCCAAGCCATCATCCCACTCACTCCTCACCGTTCATTGTTCACCGCGCCATTTTTTTTTTAATTATAGCATTCGCACAGTGCTATCCGGCCGGGGCATAGCGTCTCGGGCCTCGAATCACGGTTAATTCCCTCCCCGCGCGGTCATTCAACCAGTGAGACGCTTCAGCCGGCTGCAAATCACCTCCAAAGTGCACTGACTCGGCTGGAAGTGAGTGAGTTGTGATTTGGGGAGAAATGTGAAGCGTTGAGCTCGGGCTATCGAGCGAATCACCTCGGGAGTGTTAATTCTCCAAACCTGTAGGAGATTACACAGCGTGGGGCACATTAATGTTAGGCTTGTCATTAGACGGTGTGTGATGTGTGTGTGTGTGTGTGTGTGTGTGTGTGTGTGACAGAGAAAGAGGGAAATAAATAAATAAAGAAAGAAAGAGAGTATGAATGGAGGAATGAGACACAGAAAGGAAAGACGAAATAAATGAACAAAGAAGGAAAGAAAAAGAAAGAAGGGACAAGAGTGAGAGAGAAAGAGTGAGGGAGAAAAAGAGACAGACAGAGAGAGAACCAGAGAAACAGAGAGTCAAAGAGAACGAGGGAGAGACAGAGAGAGCAAGCATGAGAAAGAAGGGAAGGGGAGAAGTAGTAAATGTTGCCTTGCATAAGTTATATACTTGCACCAGTTTTTACAAGCGACTTAATCATTAGTTGGAATCACCATTACAGAGACGCGCTCGGCCCCGCCTCCCCAGGGATACAACGCCCCCTCGTGGAGATTATCGACCCTGTGTTAGCGCTAATAAGGCAAATAGACCAAGGGAGAGAGAGAGAGAGAGAGAGAGAGAGAGAGAGAGAGAGAGAGAGAGAGAGAGTATAAAGGTTAAAGGAAGGTAAGGCGGGTATTGAGCAAGGCGTGGGAACAACACCCGGGGAGGTATGTGTGTATGTGTGTGTGTGTATGTATGTATGTATATGACCAGCATGCTAATCAAAACACACACACACACACACAGGATACATTTGTTTGTGTACACCTTTAGGCTTAACAAAAACCACACACACGCACATGCCTCCCCACCCGCCCGCCCACACACACACACACACACACACACACACACACACACACACTTAACCGTAATCCTTCACAACACACCCAGGATGGAAGCCACACATTAACAAGACACGGAAACACACACACACACACACACACACACACACACACACACACACACACACACACACACACACACACACACACACAAAAGCCCCCCCGAACCTCCCCCCACACTCATATACTATAGGTAAAAACACACATACACAAATACAATCACCTGACAAGATTTGCTGAAGTTAAAACAAAACAAAAAAAAACTAAAAGAAAAAAAAGAAAAAAAAGTCCAATTTCAAAACGCCGGAGCCCTCAATAGCCCCCAGACACTCAATCCCTGCAGACTTAAGTCCTCCCCTTCCCTTACTCCCTCTCTCAGTCACTCAGTCCCTGTAGCCCCAAGCCTACTATCCTGCCCCCCTCCCCCTATTCCATGCATCCCCCTCCTCGGCCATTTCCTGCAGTCCTAACCCCCCTCCCCTTATTTCCAACTACTCCCCACCCCAGTAAGTCCCTGCAGCCCCAAGCCTCCTATCCTGCCCCCCTCCCCCTATTCCATGCATCCCCCTCCTCGGCCACTTCCTGCAGTCCTAACCCCCCTCCCCTTATTTCCAACTACCCCCCACCCCAGTAAGTCCCTGCAGCCCCAAGCCACCTATCCTGCCCCCCTCCCCCTATTCCATGCATCCCCCTCCTCGGCCACTTCCTGCAGTCCTAACCCCCCTCCCCTTATTTCCAACTACCCCCCACCCCAGTAAGTCCCTGCAGCCCCAAGCCACCTATCCTGCCCCCCTCCCCCTATTCCATGCATCCCCTACTGGCCACTTCCTGCAGTCCTAACACCCCTCCCTTATTTCCAACTACCCCCCAGCCCAGTAAGTCCCTGCAGCCCCAAGCCACCTATCCCGCCCCCTCCCTATTCCAAACATCCCCCTCCTCGGCCAGTTCCTGCAGTCCTAACACCCCTCCCCTTATTTCCAGCTACCCCCCACCCCAGTAAGTCCCTGCAGCCCCTCTTCCCCTACCCCATTTCTCCTCCCTGCCCGTTCCGTCCGTCATAAGTCTGAATTAAAACAGAAACACTACCTGTGCGCCCACCGGTGAACTACGCTAATTAACTATATATTTACCGCCTCCACATACACGTCATCCCGGCCCGCAGGTGTGTGTGCGTGTGTGTGTGCGTGTGAGTGTGTGTGTGTGTGTGTGTGTGTGTGTGTGTGTGTGTGTGTGTGTGTGTGTGTGTGTGTGTGTGTGTGTGTGTGGAATGTCACTCTCTAATTTATGGGCTTAATTGACGTCATCCGTTGTTCGATCAGTTTTTTGAGCCTCGTCACCGCCAACAGGACCCGGAAATCGACCAAACGCTAAGGCCGAGCTGCCCGGACATGTTCATACGCGCTTTTACGAACCATCAGAAAGAATAACAAGCGGGATGGCAAGAGACCGGGGAAATAGAATGATAGATAGATGGATAGATCGACGATAAAAGGTGAAATAGAATGATTAGATATATGGATAGACAGAAAGATACACAATGAAAGGTTGCGATTTTCGTGTTACTTTTTTTTTGGCCTTTTCCAGCGAGTAAAAGGTATTAGAAGCAGAGTTTGACCATCGAACATACATACATACATTCATACACATACATACATACATACACATACATACATACATATCCATACATACACAAAACATAAAAATAAAACAGGATATCGGAAAAATGCAACAACTTCCGATTTTATGACCAGAATTAATACCAGCCAGAAATATTAACAGACAAAACAAAACAAAAAAATAAAGCACACCAATACAACCATTCAACATACACAAACACACAAACACACGCACGTAATACACTATCTCGTCAATCTCCAATCACTAATCCGGTAATCCTGGGACCTCTATAAATGCGAAGAACAGATCACGGAGACAAAGGAGAATGAATAAACGAGGGAACAGAAGTGGAAAAAAATGTCGAAGAGATGAAAAGAAAATGTGAATAAAACAAATGAGTCGAAATTTGAGATATATATATATATATATATATATATATATAGAGAGAGAGAGAGAGAGAGAGAGAGAGAGAGAGAGAGAGAGAGAGAGAGAGAGAGAGAGAGAGAGAGAGAGAGAGAGAGAGAGAGAGAGAGAGAGAGAGAGAGAGAGAGAGAGAGAGAGAGAGAGAGAGAGAGAGAGAGAGAGAGAGAGAGAGAGAGAGAGAGAGAGAGAGAGAGAGAGAGAGAAGAAAGAAAGAAAGAAGGAAAGAAAGAGAAATGAAAAAGAAAGAAGAGTAAGGAACGCCGAATTAGACATAAGAAATGAACGAAGGAACAAAGAAAAAGAGACGAAGATAGATAGATAGACAGATAGATAGACAGATAGACAGACAAACAAACAGACAAACTAGACTAACTAACTAACCTCCAACCAGAACCATGGAGATAGGTGCTAAGGGGGAGGGAAGGAGGGGGGGGACTTACGGGGCCAAAACGACGGCTCAGATATTTCATCATTACAATATTAGCTAAACGGAGCCAGTGCCATTACCGTAATTAATATTAACGACATCATTAATTCACAGACTCGCCCATCGCTCTCCCGCCTCAGGTCAGAAAACAACACCCGCCCACATATTAATTTGGCGCGCGCCAAATACCTTCCGCCCCAACGCCCGCACTTTCCAGGTAACAAAAACGTATTAATGATCTTGCTTTTGTTTTAATGTGGCGCCCGGCAGTCCATCACGCCCCCCTACCCTCACCCCTTCAGCTGCTTGTCTTCCCGCGTTGTTCCGCTTGTTCCCTCGCCCGGTGCGTTGTGGCAGGCGTGGCGGCGCTGATCATGATGATGATAATGATGATTTGTGTGTAGCTTTGCCGTACGTGTCCATCCGGGGGGAAAACGAGGGGACGCGGGGCTCAGAGGGACAACAGAGGGCAGTTCAGTGGAGTGAGGGATGAAGGGGTGCATTGGTCTGAGTTAGCCGGGATATGGAAGACAGGGATGATGAGAACTGATTGGGACACTAGAGGCGAAAAAACGGTGGACACAGGGAGGGGAGTTAGAGGGGACATACAAAGGGTAGTATACAAGGCAGAGAGAAAACACGAAGAAAGGCTGAAAAGGAGCACGAGGAGGAGGCTTAGAGGACACTGAAGATGGAACAAGAGGTATGAACAGAACTAAGAGGGGACGCAAAGAGGGGAACAGGTCAAACAGGGACACAAGGTTAAGTTGAGAGGGGATGCAGGGTGGAGAGGAGGAAGAGGGGTCAGGAAGAGGATGAGAGGGAGGCAGGAAACACTAGCTGGGGTTGGGAGGGGACACAGGGAGGAAATGAGGATGACAGGGGCACAGGAGATACTAGGCGGGGTTACGAGGGGATGCAGGATAGGGATAAGGATGAAAGGGAGGCAGGGGACAGTAGCTGGTGTTGAGAGGGGACGCGGGGTGAGGATGAGGATGAGGATGAGGGAGAGGCAAAGAAAGCAGTGAACGTCAAACGGGCCGGAGAAGGTACACAGGGTAGGACGTAGGAGAGAGGCTGCGAGGGGACATAGAGACAGAGGATGAGGTATTGCAGGAATAGGATTGAGAAGGGGGCATACGGAGGGGAGCAGATCAAACAGAGACACTAGGTAAGGTTGAGCGGGGAAGGCGGGGAATAGGGATGGGGATAGCAGGGGGGGAGGGCATACTATAACAGCTGGGGTTGAGAGGAACGTGGAGTGGGGATTAATATGAAAGGGGGACAGGGAACAGTAGATGGGACTGAGAGGGGAAGGGGATACTATAACAGCTGGGGTTGAGAGGAATGTAGAGTGGGGATGAATATGAGAGGGGGACAGGGAACAGTAGCTGGGATTGAGAGGGGACGCAGGATGGGAATGTAGGATGACAGAGGGGGCAAAGAAGACAGTGAACGGGCCGAGTCAGGGAAGGGACAGGAGGTAACAGTGGGGATGAATATGAGAGGGGGACGCAGGATGGGAATGTAGGATGACAGAGGGGGCAAACAAGACAGTGAACGGGCCGAGTCAGAGAAGGGACAGGAGGTAACAGTGAGGATGCGAGGGACACAGGAGGCAGCACGCGCCGGCCCAGCCTCGCCCCGACACGCGAGATTAAGCCGACCAGCAGCACGGAATTCACAGACTGTTGGCTTTCGCGGCGGCCAGTAATGTGCGATCCAATCCCCTTAATGTAAACACCGCGCCAATAACTGCGTCGAGTCTTATTTAAGTGCCCCCCCCAACCCCACCCCGTTTTTTTCCATCTGATTTTTTGGATTAGGATTATAATTACGGAGGTGTTTAAACCCGAGATATGTAAGTGGCATGATGACAAAAGTAACAATAAAATAACAACAATAATAACAAAACACGCATAAATCGAGTACAAAATCACATTCATTAATTTTCTTCCGCTAAACGCACACACACATACACACACACACACACACACACAAAAGAACCCCATAGTGTACACCCATTCATTTCTGCTTCGCTTCCAAACATGTTAATATATTTTCATTACTTCAAAACGACCCATTCATTCTTTTTTTACCCCTTCATTTCCCCACTTATCCTTCCCTCTCGCGGCTTCCATCCCTCCTCCCTCACTCTGCCAGGGCTAATGAGGCTGATGGATATTATTGCTACGATGGTCTTTCCTTCCCCAAGAGAGCTGTCATCACCCTTCCCTCCTCCTCCTCCTCCTCCTTCTCCTCCTCCTCCTCGTCCTTCCCCGCCGCCACCGCGTTGCTGGGACAATCATGGCAACTCAGCGAAATGTCTGTCTGTCTCTTGGCGAGGAGTTCCGGCTCACGCGAAATCCCAGACATGTTTGGAGGTTTCGTTAGGCTGCCGTAGATGTATGTGCGTGTGGATGGGGGGGGGTATGAGGGAGAGGTTTTGCGTCTGTGTGTGTGTGTGTGGGGGGGGGGGGGGGGAGTGAGTGTATCGTTTGAAGAATAAACTATTTATTTACCTTCCCATCTATCAGTTTACATAATATATAGACAGATAAAGATAAAGATAGATTTGCCAAGCTTGGTTGGGGTGTCTATTTGTCTTTCTTTTTGTCTATTAATCTATCTCCACGTAGGTATGTATGTATGAATTTCTGGGGATCTGAAGAATTCTTTTTTGCCCTTGATTGCTTCCTTTGCTCATAAAAAATGCAAACTCAATCTGCTTACCTTCCAGGCGGGCGTTTTCAACTTGCACACTCGCTTCTCACCTGCGAATAAAGAGATAAGTAAAATTAGAATGAATACTGTCACACCTGACCATGTATAAAGAACACACACACACACACACACACACACACACACACACACACACACACACACAGATAACCCCAGCTAAAAGGCAAGCGAAAAAATATATTCTCTTCAGGCTCAGTCAATATTTTTTTCGTCATTATTTTCGGCTCCTGGCTCACGAATCACAAACAGCCAATCACAGCGACTGATCACGGTCAAACGATGCATTCCTCTCTATTTGGCGATCGTGATTGTTGCCTCAAATATGAGCTTTGGCCGGACGAGAGAGAGAGAGAGAGAGAGAGAGAGAGAGAGAGAGAGAGAGAGAGAGAGAGAGAGAGAGAGAGAGAGAGAGAGAGAGAGAGAGAGAGAGAGAGAGAGAGAGAGAGAGAGAGAGAGAGAGAGAGAGAGAGAGAGAGAGAGAGAGAGAGAGAGAGAGAGAGAGAGAGAGAGAGAGAGAGAGAGAGAGAGAGAGAGAGAGAGAGAGAGAGAGAGAGAGAGAGAGAGAGAGAGAGAGAGAGAGAGAGAGAGAGAGAGAGAGAGAGAGAGAGAGAGAGAGAGAGAGAGAGAGAGAGAGAGAGAGAGAGAGAGAGAGAGAGAGAGAGAGAGAGAGAGAGAGAGAGAGAGAGAGAGAGAGAGAGAGAGAGAGAGAGAGAGAGAGAGAGAGAGAGAGAGAGAGAGAGAGAGAGAGAGAGAGAGAGAGAGAGAGAGAGAGAGAGAGAGAGAGAGAGAGAGAGAGAGAGAGAGAGAGAGAGAGAGAGAGAGAGAGAGAGAGAGAGAGAGAGAGAGAGAGAGAGAGAGAGAGAGAGAGAGAGAGAGAGAGAGAGGACAGACACACACACACACACACACACACACACACACACACACACACACACACACACACACACACACACACACACACACACACACACACACACACACACACACACACACACACACACACACACACACACACACACATACACACACACACACACAAAGAGATAGACAGATAAATAGTTGGAAAGATAGATAGATAGATAAATAGAGAGAGAGAGAGAGAGAGAGAGAGAGAGAGAGAGAGAGAGAGAGAGAGAGAGAGAGAGAGAGAGAGAGAGAGAGAGAGAGAGGAAAAATGTCAGGGCAATCATAGGTTAGCCCAACTGGGCGGCTGGCAGCAATACTCGCAATACTCGGTGATTAAAATGTGGTCAATCGCTCGCTATTCTGATTAAACAGAAAAAAAAAAATAGGAAAGTCGGACTCCGAGACCCTAAAGCGGGGCGGATGTGGTGGGGCAGTTGTTGTTGTTGTTGTTGTTGTTGTTGTTGTTGTTGCTACTATTGTTGGTTTTGTCATGCAGTTGTTATCGTTGTTGTCGTTGTTATTTTATCATGCAGTTGTTTTCGTCACTGTTTTTGTTTTATCATGCAGTTGTTTTCGTTGTCTTTTTTTTGTTTTATCGTGCAATTGTTTTTGTCGTTGTTTTTGTTTTATCATGCAGTTGTTTTTGTCGTTTTTGTTTTATCGTGCAGTTGTTTTTGTCGTTGTTTTTGTTTTATCATGCAGTTGTTTTCGTCGTCGTTTTTGTTTCATCATGCAGTTGTTTTTGTTTTATCATGGTTATTTTTGTCGTTTTTGTTTTATCACGCAGTTGTTTTTGTCGTTGTTTTTTGTTTTGTTTTTATCATGCAGTTGTTTTTGTTGTTGTTAAATCATGTAATTACTGTTGTCGTTGTTGTTTTATCATAGCTGTTTTGTCGGTTTTTTTTTTTGTTTTGTTTTATCATGCAGTTGTTTTTGTCGTTGTTTTTTATATCATGCAGTTGTTTTGTCGTTGTTTTATTTGAGGGGTTTTAGGGTTTCGCGGTCTTAATTTTTTTTTCTTGTTTTGTTTTAGTGGGCTGTTTTGTTTTGGCTTTTTGTTTATTTGTTTGTGCGGGCTTCTTCGTTTTCATTTATATTTACCCTTGGGCTACTTCCTTCACTGTAAAATAAAGTAAAAGAAAACAATAAAAAAAAATCATGCAGCAGTTCCAGTCGGCGCCCCACAATTACCTCTGTGACGCGCGGATCCACCGACGGCCGACCGCTGCCCATTACCCGGAGTCGACACATCGGGAATGTTTTGCGTCCCAATATTTGCCCCAATAAAAACGAGGAAGGGGAAAAAAAGCATGAATTCCTAAAGCCCGATCGTTCATTTTACTTTTTTTTTTTTTTTTTTTTTTTTTGGTGGATGTGTGTGAGAACGGGGGAGGGGGAGTGGCGTGTGTGGGGTGGAAGTATGTGTGTGTTGGGGAGGTGTGTGTGTGTGTGTGTGTGTGTGTGTGTGTGTGTGTGTGTGTGTGTGTGTGTGTGTGCCCGCGGTATTCCAGCGCAGGCCAAGGATAAACTCACCCACTCACTCACTCCTCAACGACTTATAACATTTTTTAGATACTTTTCTAACGTATTTTCAGATTATGTAACAATGTCGTGTAATTAATTCCAGCTCAGGCCAAGAATGATAAACTCAACTCTTCATCAACATACAACTTTTTATTGTTTTTTCCTTCTCAAACTTTTCCCGACGATGCAACTTCCTCGCACGTATCTCATTCACCTTCCTCACTTCTTCAACTACTCACGAAAAAATATGGTATGAATCTACTTCCAATTAACATCATGCTAATAAAAAACACTCACCAAGAATTCATCTACAAAAAAAAATACGTAACTTCAGATTTCCCTTGCACAAAAACCATGATTAAGGAGCTAAGATTTCTTGGGTGCTAACTTTTCAAAGGCTGATCCACTGTATAGAAAACTTGCCTATAAAATGTCTAACTTCATTCTCCTTCTAAACAAAATTTATAATTAAGTACCTTCAAATTTCTATGAGCCCTCCCTAAAAGATTCCCAGCAACTTTTATTTTATATATCTATGAGGCGGAGAAAGGGAGATTAGAGAGGGAGGTGGTAAAGGAAGTAAAAAGGGAGAGAGTGGGGTGGGTATGAGTGTGTGGGGGGGGGTAGAGGGGGGGTAGGGAGGTAGCCAGGAATCGAGGGGGGTAGGAGGGTATATGTGATGGGTGTTGTGTGGGGGAGATTAGCCTGGTAGGGGGGATGAAAGGGAGATGAGTTGAGAGGAGAAGAGGGACGGAGGAACAAGGAAAGGGGAAGGAGGGAGGGGGAAAGGAAAGGAGGGAAGGAAAAGGGGAGGGGGGAGAGGAGAGTAGGGAAGCAAAAGGAAGGGAAGGGTTTGAATGGGAGAGGAGAGAAGGGAAGGAGTGGAAAGGGGAAAGGGGAAACGAGAAAAGAAAGGAGAGGGTTGGAGGGGGGTTAAAGGGGAGGGGTTGGAAATGGGGGAGGGAGAGGAGGATAAGGCAGCACGGGTTTAGCGTTCACGAAATCACTGTGAAACGAACTAACTTAGAACCCGCTCTTGAGAACCCAGTGTATCTCTTCTGTGGCCTTCAAAACCTATCGTAGCAAGAGCCCAAAGCGTTTGAGACTACGAGGCCTCCTGAATGGCTGCGGCTCCGGAGATTCACTGACCAACCTTAATAAGAACATTAAAGGGAGCTTCCATAACACTCATAACGCAGCCGAGTGGAAGTTCATGTCGTCCACGTATGCTTATAATGTCCATCCGCGTGTGTTTATAAGCCTCATAAAAGTACAAGGCCGTGAAATTGAAGCATCAGCGCTGAAAACCTTTCCCATGCACCTAGCTGGCGGCATCTTGGGCAGACCAGACCGGCAAGGAAAGGGAAGGGAAGTGGAGGCGGAAAAGTCGAGGGATGTGGAGGAAGCGAAGAAGGAGGTGGAGGAGGGTGAGAAGCAGCAACGCCAAGAACCTTTTCCACCGAGGCGGCATCTTGGGCAGACCAGACCGGCAAGGGAAGTGGAGGATGAGGCGAGAAGGAGGAAGTGGAGGCGAAGGAGTAGAGAAAGGAGGTGGCGAAGGTGGAGAGGGAGGTGGAGAAGGTGGACAGCAACCTAGAGGAAACATCATCTTGGGCAGACCAGACAAGATCGGGAAGGCAAGGGAAGGAAAGTGGAGGAGGCGGAGAAGAAGGAGGAGGCGGAGAAGAAGGAGGAGGTGGAGAAGCTGAAGGAGGTGGAGGAGGAGAGCGGTGGGCAAGCAGCAGCGCAATCTCGCGGCGGATGAAAAGTTACTGTCATAACCTGCGGGGTCCACCATCCACCACCAGTGAAAATAAAGCCGAATGGAGACTCAGCTACCATTTATATCCGAGAGGAGACGGTGACGGCGCACTGATAGCCTTGGGACGCCTTGGCCCTTGGGAGGCTCGCTGGGCTGGCTGGCTGGCTGAGGGAAGGGAGGAAAGGGGAATAGGGGGGTGGGTGCTGAGGGTAAGGGGTTTAAGGGGGGCATCTGTCTGGGCGTGAGGAGTGGCGTCTTCGTGCTTGTGTCAGTCCGGCCTGTTCCTTTTCCGTCCGGCTTATGACTCGCTTTGTCTTCTCGTCCCAAACTCTCGTCTCACTCCCAGTTTCTCGTAAAGCCATCATGGTATATATTTTTTGCGCCCTCTCTCCTCCTCTATCTCCCTCTCTCCCTCTCTCTCTCTCTCTCTCTCTCGTTCCGACGATACACTCTCTTCCCAGCCTTTCCTCGCCTCTTATGTCGCCCCCGTTCCTTGTCCTATCAAAATTATCCCATTCTTTTTCCCTCCTCCGTCCCACTGTCGTAATTGCTGTCTCTCTCTCTCTCTCTCTAATTCGGTCCTTTTCCCCTCCAGTTCATCTGTAACCCCACACGCCACCCACACTTTCTCTCCTTCCCTCCTTCCCTCCCTCCCTCCCTTCCCCTACCCTTCTTTTCCTTCCTTCCCTCTCTCCCTCACTCCTCCCTTATCCCCCATTACATCCCTTCTTTCCTTTCCCTTCATCCCCCTCCCTTCCCCCCCCCTTTTTTTTTTTACAACAAAGGAGACAGCTCAAGGGCACACAAAAAAAGAAAACATTAATAAAAAAAAGCCCGCTACTCGCTGCTCCCAAAAAAGAATCAAAAGAGGTGGCCGAAAGAAAGGTCAATTTCGGGAGGAGAGGTGTCCTGATACTCTCCTTTTGAAAGAGTTCAAGTCGTAGGCAGGAGGAAATACAGATGAAGGAAGATTGTTCCAGAGTTTACCAGCGTGAGGGATGAAAAAGTGAAGATGCTGGTTAACTCTTGCATAAGGGGTTTGGACAGTATAGGGATGAGCATGAGTAGAAAGTCGTGTGCAGCGGGGCCGTGGGAGGGGGGGAGGCATGCAGTTAGCAAGTTCAGAAGAGCAGTCAGCGTGGAAATATCGATAGAAGATAGAAAGAGAGGCAACATTGCGGCGGAATTTAAAAGGTATACTATCAGCAGTCGAACCTCCCCTTCTTTTCCTTCCTTCCCTCTCTCCCTCACTCCTTCCTTACCCCCCATTACATCCCTTCTTTCCTTTCCCTTCCTCCCCGTCCATTCCCTCTCCCTCCATTCCCCTCTAGCGCCCTGACGCCGTTGCTCCTCGTGTCGCCTTGATAATAATCCCTCGCGTCTGTCGCTGCGTACGACCGAGGCAACCGAGACCGCCACGCCGAAAAAAAAATTGGTTTTCATATGTTTCCCCCGTCGGCGTTCTTACCAACACAACTTTCCCTAAGCCTTCCCCTCTCCCTAAGCCTCTTTCTCTCTCTCTCACTCTCTTTTTCTCTCTCCCTCAAAGCCACCAATATCGCTCCCTCTCCCTCGCACTCGTCCCATTTGTATGCGTAGAAATAATGTACTACACGAAAGTTATATATGAAAAAATGGTTTACTAGTTCTCTCCCTCTTTTTACGTCCCCTTCCCCCTATTCTTGTCTCTCTCTCCCTCTCTCTTTTTCTCCCTCTCAAAGCCACCCAGATCCCTCCCTTTCTTCCATCTCTCCCACACACTCCCATTTGTATACGTACGGATAATGTTCTACACAAAAGTTATATATGTAAAAAATGGGTTCCTCTTTTTCTCCCTTTTTCCCCCTTTTCTTCTGTTCATCAGCGGTCCATACTAAGCAAGAGCGGCGCGTCCGAGTGTTGGCACGGCGGCGTTTGTGTCCGTGTAGCTTCGTGTCTGAAATTAAGAAGGAAATTGCTAGTGGAGGAGAGCCGCAGGGAAGGAGGAGGAGGAGGAGGAGGAGGAGGACGCAGCGATGGTAGTAGTGAGTGTTTTTGTTGGTGGTAAGAATGATGATGGTGGTAGTGGTGGGTGGGGGTGGTTGTAGTGGTGACAGTAGAGTTGAGCTGATGGTAAGGATCGAAGTAAGAACAGTAGAAGTAGCAGCCATTAAAAGCAGTAGTGGTATAAGTAGTAATAGTAGTAGTAGTAGTAGTAGTAGTAGTAGTAGTTTTGCTGTGGTAGTAGTAACAGTGGCAAGGTACTGGTACTAGTGGTAGTGGTAGTTTTGATTGTGGTGATAGAGGTGGTGGTGTTGGTGGTGGTGGTGATAATGCTGGTAGTAGCGATGGTGACTGCGGTGGTGGTGATGATGCTGTTGGTGCTGGTGGTGTTGCTTGAGGTTATGATTGTGATGGAAGAGGTAGTGGAGGTGGTCGTGGAAGAGGAGTTGGTGGCGGTAGTAGTGGAGGTGAAAGAGGTGGAGGAAGTGGAAGAGGTAGTGGTGGTGGAAGTGGAAGAGGTAGTGGTGGTGGTGGTGGTGGCGGCGGTCCAGGGCTGCGAGGTCCCGCCAGGAGCCATTAGTTGGTGGTTGTTTTAGGGCGTAACAAGCCTCGTGTAATAACCCGCCGCCCTGATAGATGGTCCGCGGCTGCTAACGTGGAGAAATGAACGCCGTGGTTTGCGTGTCACAGCTAATGACGTAACAAGGGGGTTTCTGCCCCGCGCTGCCGATTTAATTATACCCGACCTTGATGTTGGATGCAGCGCCCGATTTTTCTTCATACGAGCGCGTGTGTATATGCAGACAGAGAGATGAATATTTATGAGACCGCATACCGAGATGGATACGCGCCCATAAATACCAATATGCGCCCCGAAGAGGTAATAGATACTCAGGGAAAAATAATAGGTACGAATTTTAACGCATTGAGAAAAGGGCGGACTCAGCAAAAAATAACTTTACTACACCCAAAGCTAAAAAAAATGACTTACCCAAAATAAGACTTTACAATACCACATTTAAGGCTGAAAATAATTATAATGGAAAACGGTTAACTAAAGAAAACAGAAACATGATAAAAAAGGAATACATAAATTGTTCGTAAACATAAGAAAAGATAATTTATATGACTAGATCAGTGTAATAAAGACAGAGAAATATGAAGCAGTGAAATTAAGACCATCCCGTATTTAGGAATGAAAAGAAAAATATAAAATTATCATAAAGAAAGTTTAGACACTGCCCGAAATTGCTCAGCCAAGAAAGGAAGAAATTGACGAAGGAGAATGAAACAACAAAACAAAACGCAGCTAGGTGAAACTTCCGACGGGGGGATAAAATAATTGGAGAAGAAAAGAGAGCGTAAAATCAACAGAAAATGTGGAAAACAACCAGAACGAGGGAAAAGAAGGGGCTAGTGCAAAATTAAAGAAAATGAAAGAATGAGACCATGAAAAAGAGAAACAATAAAGCGAAAACGCCAAGGAGCAAAAGGAAAACACATCCGGAAAGAGAAAAAGCAAGACCAAACAAATTACCAAAGAAAAAAGAAATAGAGAAAACAAAATTATAAAGCAAGAAAACAACTACTATACTAAATAAACGATGCTAACAATAAAAAAACACTACTACTACTACTACTATTACTACTACTGATAATAATAATAACCACTCAAATTTTTTTTTTTTTTCCCCGTTCTTCTTTTCTTTCCTTTGGTTGTTTGAGGGGTCAATTGGGGCGAAGCTGACGAGGACCGACGAGGCCACCCCATTAGTTTCTCCCCAACGAGGCCAGTTATTGCGTCAGGCCTCGTCCACGTTCTCGTGTGTGTGTGTGTGTGTGTGTGTGTGTGTGTGTGTGTGGTGCTGATTAGTCGCCTGTGTGGGGGGGGAGAGGGAAGGGAAGGGAAGGGAAGGGAAGGGAAGGGAAGGGAAGGGAGGGGAGGGGAGGGGAGGGGAGGGGAGGGGAGGGGTGAGTGTGTGTGTGGGAGGGAGAGTGGAAGAGGAGTTACATAATACATGACAAAAAAAAGGAAAACAAAAATAGAACAAGAGAAAAAAACAAGAAATATAAAGAGTGATTCTGAACCAAATAGACGTACAAAAAGAGAGAGAAGAGAAGAGTGGAGAAGAGAGAAATGAGGAGAAGAGAAGAGAAAAATGGAACGAGAAGAGATGAGAAGATGTGATGTGAGACGAGAAGAGAAAAAAGGAGACGATAAGAAATGAAAAGAAGAGAGAGAGAGAGAGAGAGAGAGAGAGAGAGAGAGAGAGAGAGAGAGAGAGAGAGAGAGAGAGAGAGAGAGAGAGAGAGAGAGAGAGAGAGAGAGATATGAGGGGGGGAGGATCGTTGGAGAAAGGCGTCCATAAAACAAGACTCGTACATCGGTGCTTTTTCATGCTCTTGTTTGCCGTGGGCGTGTGAGTTAAACAGTAAACAAGGGGGAGGGAGGCGCCGTGTGTGTGTGTGTGTGTGTGTGTGTGTGTGTGTGTGTGTGTGTGTGTGTGTGTGTGTTGAAGGTAAGGGAAGTTTCCACGGTAATTAGAAACACTTTTGTGAGCTTCATTAAAAAAAAAAAAAAAAAAGTGTATGACGTGGAGTGATGGAAAGGGAAAATAAAAATAAAGTAAAAAGGGAAAGGGGAAGCAGGTAAAGTAAGGTAAGTACTTGGGGGTAGCAAAGAGTGAAGGGAAGGGGGGGGGGGGTTAGTTTACTGTTGTTGTTGCTGTCGTTGTTGTTGTTGTTGTTTTATTGTTAATGTGTTTTTCTTTGCTGTTTTTTTGCACCACCACCACCACTACAACCACCACTACCACCAGCAAAAGCACCATAACCACCACCACTACAACAATTATTACCACTACTACAACAACAACAACAACAACTACACACCACTCTCCTGAAAACATAATTTACTACATCTGCAGTAAGCTCCCAGAAAAAGAATACATACATGAATAACACAAGTATTCTGACCACAAATTATTTTCGCTTTAAATAAAATTACAAAAAGGGGCAGGAGGAGCGGACCCGTGAATATGCAAGTTATAAGAGTGAAACTGCACTGTGATATATAATATTTCGTACCTTCATACATATTTCGCCTTTGTTTACTTCACACGTTATATGCCGCTCGAAAATGTTCCTTACCCCAAAATATATCCCATTAAGAAGTAGCTAGCTCGTTTTTCTTTCCTTTTTCAGTCCACTATATGATTTACCTGCTACTTTTTAGACCTTTTTTTTTTTTCATTTCATTAGTGTTTTCATACTTTCTCAACCTTTCACCGCATGGGACTTTCTTTTCAATCTTCATCCATACAGTTTTTCGTATCTTTCTTTATCTGTGTTATAATAATTCAATTTAAACAACGATGGTCATTATATTGTTGAGTTGCCATGGTATCCAGATAAAATAGATTCTGTTGCTTCTAATCATTTTGTTGCCCTTAATGTGCTGGACAGAACTGGACCACTTAAGAAGAAAGGGGTTACTAGATTATTATTACTCCTTTTCTATCGCATTATACTTTTCTCATTGTCATTATTATTTCTCTTTTTTTTTTTACCTCCATCTTTATCTTTATCTTTTTTTACTTTCCTTATCTGTATCTGTTTTTTTCTTTTCTGTCGCCTACCTTTCTCATTATCATTATTCTTGTTTTTTTATTTTTTTTATTTCTCCTATCCTCATTTATATCTTTTTCTGTGATATCATTTTCTAGACTCCGCTATTGCAATCTCTCTCTCTCGACAATTACAACAGTAACTACTACTACTACAACAACAACTCCTCCTCCTCCTCCTCCTACTACTACTACTACTACTACTACTACTACTACTACTGCCACTATTACTACGACAACTAAAATTAACAACAATATAAATAAGAGTGAGGAGAATAAATATTACTAACGACCAATTACTAAATGACAAAAATGATGGAAGGAAAAAATAAAACGAGCGATAGTTAACAACAACTTGGCAAAACATTTTACATTAATTGTTCTTCGCCATTAGAAAAATTAAATAACGACCTCGCACAACACAACTATTAAATTTTATCATTATTATTATTATTATTATTATTTTCATCACCATCACTATTATAGTCTATTCATTTGGGCAAGGCCACTCACGGTAGCCGAGTCCCAGCGAATCCACTTCCCCCTTCTGGCTGGGTACCTCCGAGCTGGATGATGTAACCTATTTGTCATGTTAAGTAGTCAACACAAAATGGTAAGTAGTAATAATAAAATGTTAAGTAGTCAACATAAAATGCACATCTAACACAAACTGTTAATTTCTGTTCAAGCACTGCCCAAGGTGATTTAATTTATTTATGCATTTTATGTTGACTACTTAACATGACAAGTAGGTTACATCATCCAGCTCGGAGCTACCCAGCCAGGAGAGGGAAGTGGAGTCGCTGGGACTAAGCTACCGTGAGTGGCCTTGCCCAAATGAATAGACTATAGTTTTTTTTTAACGTTTCCAGCAATATTTAACTTGACGAGTGAAAGAAGGAAGACAAGAGAAAGAAAGAAAAAAAAGGAGAAAGATAAGGAAAGAAAACAGTTGGCATAAATATTTCCTTCCGAGGTCGAAGTGTTTTCTCGTCCTTTTCATCCATTATATTTATTTTTATTTCATCTTATTATTTTCTATTTCAAGACGTTGTTGCTTACCTGCACTGAAACACACACACACACACACACACACACACACACACACACACACACACACACACACACACACACACACACTACTCTCCCCCCCTTTCATTTCCTCTTTCTTCCTCCTTCCTTCTTCTTCCCTTACCCTTCTTCACCTTTTCTTCCCTTCCCTTCATGTTTCAAGTCCTCCTTTTCTCTCTATTTCCCTTGCACCCCCCTCCCCCCAACACACACACACCTCTTCCCCCTTTCGTTCCCTCTTTCTTCCTTTTTCCCTCTCCTTCCCTTACCTTTCTTCACCTTTTCTTCTCTTCCCTTCATGTTTCCAGTCCTCTTTTCTCTCTATTTCCCTTGCACCGCCCCTTCCCCCCCCCCCACCCCCCCCACCCACTCCCTCACACACGCAGTTAAAAATAAAAGAAATAGAAACACTCGCAAATTACTAAATCTTTACAAATCTAATTAACAAAACGAAGCCTAATAATAATAATAATAACAACGCTGCGTGTCTCAAGGTCGAAAATCACCACTACCCACTAATAACATCCAACATATTATACCAGGCGTAATTAAATCAATTATCTCCCAATGGCCTCCACCACCACCTCCCCTCCCCTTCCCCCTCCCCCTTATCCTAAATAATAAATATAAAAAAAACTCTACGTGAATTAAATTTGCGTCGGAGCGGAAAAAAATACATGCCTGAGCTATAATTAAACAGATATAAATGATGTTTTGCTATAATATTCATTTTTACGCTTTCCAGGAGGGAGAACAGCGTGAGGCAGGAAGAGAAAGAGATTTGGAATGGATGAGGGAGGTCACGGAGAGGGGAGTGAGAGGGAGTGGAGGGAGAGGAGAAGGCCAGGGGAGTGAGAGGAAAAAGGGGGAGAGGGTAAGGGGAGGGAAAGTAAGAGGGAAAAAAGGTAGAGCAATGAGGAAAAGGGGCAATTCGAGAGGGAAAAAAGGGAAAGAAATAAAGGAGAGAGTGAGTGAGAGGGATGAGAGAGGGGAAATATCAAGGAGAGGGGAAAGTGAGAGGGAAATGAGGTAGAGCAATGAAGAAAAGGGGAAATTCGAGAGGGAAGAGAGGGAAAGGAATAAAGGAGAGGGAAAGAGAGAGAGATTAGAGAGGGGTAAGATCATTTTTTTTTTTTTTTTTTTTTTTTTTTTTTTTTTTACAGCAAAGGAGACAGTTCAAGGGCACACAAAAAGCAAACGTTAATGAAAAAAAAGCCCGCTACTCACTGCTCCTAAAAAGAATCCAAAGAGGTGGCCGAAAGATAGGTCAGTTTTGGGAGGAGAGGTGTCCTGATACCCTCCTCTTGAAAGAGTTTAAGTCGTAGGCAGGAGGAAATACAGATGAAGGAAGATTGTTCCAGAGTTTACCAGCGTGAGGGATGAAAGAGTGAAGATGCTGGTCTTGCATAAGGGGTTTGGACAGTATAGGGATGAGCATGAGTAGAAAGCAGTCGGGCAGCGGAGGGAGGGGGCATGCAGTTAGCAAGTTCAGAAGAGCAGTCAGCATGGAAATATCGATAGAAGATAGAAAGAGAGGCAACATTGCGGCGGAATTTAAGAGGTAGAAGACTATCAGTATGAGGAGAGAGCTGATGAGACGAGAGCCTCCACTCTGTCCAGAAGAGCTGTGTGGAGGGAGCCCCCACATGAGATGCATACTCCATACGAGGGCGATGACAAGGCCCCTGTATATGGACAGCAACTGTGCAGGGGAGAAGAACTGGCGGAGACGGTACAAAACGCCCAGCCCTCGAGGAAGCTGATTTAGTAAGAGATGAGATATGAAGTTTCCAGTTGAGATTTTGAGTTAAGGATAGACTGAATGTTTAGCGTTGAGGAAGGTGATAGCTGGGTGTTGTTCAAAGAATAGGGATAGTTGTTTGGAAGATTGTGTCGAGTGGATAGGTGGAGAAACTGTGTTTTTGAGGCGTTGAAGGACACCAGGTTCTTCTTTCCAATCGGAAATAATAGTAAGGTCTGAGTTGCGTTCTGCAGTCTCCAGCCTTGAGTCGTTAAGTTCCTGAAGGGTGGGTCTTCTATTAAAAGAAGTTGAATAATGCAGAGTGAATCATCATGTAGGAATGGATAGGACAGTTCGTTTTGGAAAGAAGATCATCAATGAACAACAAAAGAAAAGAGATGGGACAGAAGAACATGTGGGACACCACTGTTAATAGATTTAGAGAAGAACAGTGACCGTCTACCACGGCAGAAATAGAACGGTCAGAAAGGAAACTGGATAAAGGCACAGAGAGAGAAGGAGAAAAACCGTAGAGTAGTTTTGAAGCAAGATTTTGTGCTGCCCTCCCTAAAAGCTTTTTGATATGTCCAGCGCAATAGCAAAGTTTCATCGAAAACGCTAAGAGAGGACACAAGAGAGCAGTAAGAAGAAGAGGAGATTAGAGAACGCCTCAGAACCCGGAACCCATATACTGGCGGATCAGATAGAAGGTCAGAAGAAATCTTTTGAATCTTCCTAAGGATTGATTCAGTGCTTAGACAAGACACAGTGCAAAGCAGCAATAGGACGGTAGGGAGGGGATTAGAGCGGTCACCCTCTAGGTAGGGCATAAAGGAAGGCATACCTGAAAGCAAGAAGAGGTAAGAAGAGTTGACAGGAGGAGGCGAGCAGGTGACAGTTGCAGGTGACAGGGCGACAGGCAACAGGCACAAATAGGAGGCACTCCAGGAGGGCCCATAAGCTTCTGAGGATTGAGAGAGGAGAGGAGATAGAAACAGAAAAACATCATTTTTTATAACAGGCATAAAGGGGTCAGAGGGGGAGAGCCGAGAGGAATATGCCCAGGGGAGGACAGAAGGCTCAGAGCTTTCCAGAGTGAGAGAGAGTTCAGAGATAGAGAAGAGTTCAGCATGCAGTGCTGTCAGGACTGGAGGAGAAGAGGGAAAGATGAAGAAGTGAAGTTGGAGGAGATGTTTTTGGCTAGATGCCAGGCTAGACGGGAAGAGTTAGAAATTTTAGTTTTGACATTAATTTTAATGAATTTATTTTGGTTAGTTTGAGAATGATTTCCAGCAATGATTTCGGCAGAAATGTAAAGTTCATAATTAGGCTCTAGGCTGAAGGCTCTGGTACCAGAGCTACCTCTATCATTGATAGCATGAGAATGCTGGATGTTCAAGGCTTTTTTGGTTTAGAGGGGAGAAGAGGAACTGAAAGGATAACTGAGATGAGAGAGAGAGAGAGAGAGAGAGAGAGAGAGAGAGAGAGAGAGAGAGAGAGAGAGAGAGAGAGAGAGAGAGAGAGAGAGAGAGAGAGAGAGAGAGAGAGAGAGAGAGAGAGAGAGAGAGAGAGAGAGAGAGAGAGAGAGAGAGAGAGAGAGAGAGAGAGAGAGCACAAATGAAAAGAAGAGGCAGGACAGTGACAAGCTACACTAACTATCTAATCAAAGGTGGCTGGAAGATGAACTACAGCAAAAGCGAAGGCGGAGGAGGAGGAGGAAGAAGAGGTAGAGGAAGAGGAGGAAGAGGAGGAGGAGGAGGAGGAGGAGGAGGAGGAGGAGAAGGAAGAAGAGGAGGAGGAGGATGAAGAAACATGGAAACATGGACTAGCAGGTAGCAGAAAGCCTGCCGGCTCATTACTAGGCTGCCTGCGTTCAGTGATTTAATCAATCCGTTTGGCATAGGAGTGGCTTGCAGGGAAGGATTAAAGCACTTGTGTATCTACTCTTGGGAACGTTCAGTTCACTCCCGATGCAGCAAAGTGGCGATCAATGAGTTTCTTGAAGGAGTTGATGGTCTCTGCGCTAGCCACTTCTGCAGGGAGGCTGTTCCAGTGGCGAACAACTCTATTCGAGAAATAACTCCTGCCGATGTCGGTATTGCATCGCTTTGCTTGAATTGTTTTTCCGTTGTTTCTTGTTCTCAGCTTAGTTTGTAGCGTGAAGAGTTTGGAGTGATCAACGTTGCTGAGCTTGTTCAGGTACTTAAAGACTTGTATCATGTCTCACCGCAGTCGTCTCTTTTCCAACGTGAAGAGGTTGAGTCGCTCGAATCGCTCTTCATAGGGCTTCGTCCTCAGTGATGGTATCATCTTCGTGGCGCGGCGCTGTACTCTCTCAAGTAATTCAATGTCTTTCCTGTAATTAGGAGACCAGAATTGCACGGCGTATTCCAGGTGGGGCCTTACCAGCGAATTATACAAGGATAACATAACTCCCGGCGTCTTGTATTCGAAATTCCTCGCTATGAACCCAGGCATTGTATTGGCTTTCTTACAGGCGGACTTGCAGTGTTTTGTTTGTTTCAAGTCACTGCTGATGGTGACCCCGAGGTCTCTTTCTTCTTGCACTACATGTAGTGGTTCGCCACCCATGTGGTATGTGTGGTTGCTGCTTCTGGATCCGATATGCATTACTTTACATTTGGAAGTGTTGTAGGACATCTGCCATTTTTCTGACCACCGTGTGATCTGGTCCAGGTCCCTCTGGATAATTTCGCAGTCTGCCGTCGTGAGGGCCTTCCCACCCACCTTTGTGTCGTCGGTAAATTTTGAAAGATTGAGTTTTAATCCTAGTTCTAGGTCGTTGATATATATGATGAAGAGTATGGGTCCCAGCACTGACCCCTGTGGCACTACACTTGTGACCGGGAGCCACTCGGAGGCCTGTCCGTTGAGTACAACTCGTTGTTTTCTTCCAGTGAGCCAGTCTTTGATCCACGCTGTCAGATTGTCGCCTAATCCCGCCGACTTAAGTTTCTTGAGGAGTCTTTCGTGTGGTACTTTGTCAAAGGCTTTCTGAAAGTCTAGATATATAACATCACTGGGGATATGATTATCCCAGTTTTCATAGATACCTTGGAAGAAGTCAAATAAATTGGTTAAGCATGAGCGCTTGTTCCTGAAACCGTGCTGAGCATCGGAAATGATGTTGTTGTCTTCAAGGAACCTAACGAGTTTGTCTCTGATGATCTTCTCGAGGATTTTTCCCGCCACTGAGGTTAAGCTGATTGGTCTGTAGTTTAGGGCCACGCTTTTGTCTCCCTTTTTGTAGCTCGGTGTTACATTCGCGTGTTTCCAGTCTTTTGGGACTTTGTTTTGTTGTAGTGACAGATTGTAGATGGCGGTGAGTGGCTTGAGGATTTGCTGCTTGAGTTCCTTGAGAAGCCTGGGTGACAAGTCGTCGGGTCCGGTGGACTTGTTTGTCTCGAGTTTGTCTAGGTACTTTTTCACATCCCGTTCGTCGATTGTGCCAATTTCTAGGGGAGTGATTCCCATCGGCGGGGTAGGGCTCTCGGGTACGGACTGGGTATTCTCGACGGTGAACACATACGCGAAGTTTCTGTTTAGGATTTCGACCATTTGTCTACTGTCCTGTGTTAGTACGTCACTTTCATCTTTTAGGGGACCGATATTGCTTTTTGTCTTCTTTTTGGTTCTTATATAAGTGAAGAACTTTTTCGGGTTGGACTTGGCTTCGCGTGCAATTTGCTTTTCATAGTCGCGTTTACGCTGGCGAATGAGAGTTCTGCAAGCTCTGAGGCTTTTATGGTACTGTTGGCGTTCCTCGTCAGTGCTGTTTTCCTTTAGCAAGTTGTATTTTCTCCTCTTTAAGTTAATCGCCCGTCGAACTTGGGTAGTCATCCATGGTGGGTTTGTGGCATTATTTGTTCTCCTTGTCTTCATGGGAACAGTTGTTCTCTCTACCAGCAGGGGAGGCGGTGGCTGAGTCGTCAAAGTAACGGCCTCGTGTTCAGGAGGACGCGAGTTCAATCCCCGCCCGGTGCCACCAAGCTGGGATTTTTCAGCCGCCGCCGAGTGGCTTAAAACTACCCACATGCTGTCCAGAAGACCACCTATCAACCCGGACTCTAGATTCTAGGATCAAAGATGAGCTCTGGGAGGGCAGCATGAGCCAATGCAAGATGGCGCCACTTTAAACACTCGCCTGCGCCAGAACGGGCTGGGCCGACCATCAGGACCTACCGGAGAGAAGCCTTGGGCCGACCATCAGGATCCACCGGGAAGAAGCCTACCGGCGCAATAGGCTGCAATGTAAAAAAAAAAAAAAAAAAAAAAAAAAAAACGTCCAGGAATTTGTTCTTGAAGCCATTCCACGCGTCGTCCACAGGAGTGAAGTTCATGGGCTCCCAAGTTGTCTGGGTTAGCAGTTCACGAGCGAAATTAAAACTGGCTCTTTTGATGTCTGGAATCTCGGACGTGCTTTCGGTGAGTTCATGGTCTGTTCTGATCTTTAGGCGAATTAGGTGATGGTCGCAACCATCCAGTTTTTCGCCGACTTGACATTCACGTGTGAGATCGGAATCGCTCACGAGTACTAGGTCTAATAAGTTATTTTCCCTTGTCGGTTGGGTAGCAATCTGAGTTAGAAAAGTGTCCTCTAACATTTCGAGCAATCTGTTACCCTCCCGATCTCCAATCATCGTGGTTCAGTCAATGTTGGCACAGTTAAAGTCCCCGATAATGACTGATTGTTTGTTTTATGTTAAGGTGTGAATTTCCTCGTACAGCGCTTTGTCGTCCGCTGCTTGTTGCTTTGGAGGTCTGTAAACGGTTCCAATCGTTATTTTGTTGTGCTTGCTAGTCTCCAGTTCAACATATACAGTGTCATATTTCTCTGAGTCTTCTTTGGTTATTTCCACGGCAGGGTATTTGTTCTTGACGTAACATATAACACCTCCTTTCTTGTGAAGTCTGTTTTTGTAGAAGCTCTCGTATCCCGGAATTGAGAATTCGGTCATTAGGTGGTCACAGGTGGCCCACGTTTCGGTGATGGCAATCACGTCCGGTCTTTCTACGTCAACTTAGGCAAGTAACTCATCCCGTTTGGGTATTAAGCTCTGCGCGTTGGTGTATAGGACAGAAATGTCCTTCTTGACTTCAACGCTTCGAGGCACAGTAGTTTGGTGTCTGCGTGTGTTTTCTGTTGGAGGCCCTGGTGTATGATGGGAGGTCTCTATTGGTTGGTTGTTTACGGTACTTTGGTGCCTCTCCCGCGCTCGGAGATTTTTGAGTACAAAAGTACCTCCTCGTTCAGCAACCTACCAAGCTGTGATGAGCCAATCGCATTGAGGTGAAGACCGTCAGGACGGAAAAGGTCGGGGTTATCATAGAAAGGAGGAGGAGAAGGAGGAGAAGGAGGAGGAGGAGGAGGAGGAGGAGGAAAGTCTAGGACGGGCCGCCGTAAGCACCCATTCCCCGGAGGTCATAACTACCTCCCCTCACCCCTCACCCTCATCCCCCTCCCTTACCCAGCCCCCCCCCTTCCCCCTTGCCCCCTTGTGGCCCCGCTCGCCCGCACAAAATAAAGGGACGCCAACCAATATTACGCGAGAAATGAAGTGCGCGCTTAGGGCTCCAGATAGCGGCGGCGGAGGTCTCTCTCTCTCTCTCTCTCTCTCTCTCATCGTACTGCGTCTTTTACGGTTCAGAATCAGTTTATATCACTTAATTTTTTTTTTCCTTGCTCTGTTTTACCGTTTTCCTTCTCTCTCTCTCTCTCTCTCTCTCTCTCTGCAATATACATTTACTACCGTTTCCAGCCGTATCTCTTCCATGCCTCCTCCTCCTCCTCCTCCTCCTATCTGCCATCTTCCCTACCCTATCCTCCTCCTATGCCTCCTTCCCTTCCTACCATCCTGCTCCTCTTGTCCTTCCAGATTTCTTTTCCTCAGTTTATTTTTTTTATGTTGTACTTGTTATTCGTTTCCAAGGCATGCAGTGTTTGTTATGTTCTTTCTCTTGTTTTGTTCTTTCTCCTACTTTCTTTTTGTTACCCACTCTCCTTCTCCTCCTCCTCCTCCTCCTCCTCCCTCCCTCAGCAGCCTTCCTCCTCCTCATTCCCTTCCTCGCCTTCTTTAGCCCTTTTTTTCTTATCCTTCCCTTTGCTCATCCTCCTTCGTCCCCCCTCTCCCTTATTCCCTTCCTCGCCCTTTTTATATCCTTTTTGCTCTCCTTCCCTCTGCTCCTCTCCCCTTCCTCCTCCTCCTCCTCCCCTTCATCCCCTTCCTTACGTCCTATATCCTTATTTCTCCCCTTCCCTCTTCCTCCGCCTTCGTCCCTTCCTCTGCCCCCCCCCCCTCCCCCCTCCTCGGCCGCCGCCAAGACGTGGTGCCCTGAGCATATTGTCCCAGCAATTTATGGCCACACAGTATCACCTTATTTATTAAGCTCTGATACCAACCGGGGACGCTGCTGGGCCCGGCCTTTTCCACCGCTATTATTGTGTTCGTGAGGGCGGGGAAAGGAAGCAGCAAGGACAAAAAGAAGAAAGGGGGACATGGAAGGAGTTGAAAAGAGAGAAAGAGGGAGTAGGGAAAAGGAAACAAGGGAAATATAGGGAGAGGGGGAAGGGAGAAGGAAGATGGGGTGAAGGCGGAGGAGCAGAGGGAAATAGTTAAAAATGAGTGAAAGAAGGGGAGGGAAAAGGAAACAAGGGCCAAAAAAAAAATTAAACTGGAGAGACGATGAAGAAAAGATGAATGCGGAGTGAGTGAGGTTAGTGTAAAGAATTCATGGGCGAAGAAGGGAGGTTCGTAAGGGCGAGAAAAAGAAGCAAGGAAAGAAAAAGAAACATGGAAGGAGTTAAAGAAGAGAGAAAGAGAGAAAGGGAAGGGAGGGAAA
This sequence comes from Eriocheir sinensis, assembly GCF_024679095.1. NCBI lineage: Eukaryota > Metazoa > Arthropoda > Malacostraca > Decapoda > Varunidae > Eriocheir > Eriocheir sinensis. The sequence goes on from NW_026112238.1 coordinate 76,582, forward strand.
AGGAAGCAAGGATAAAACGAAAAGAGGGGGACATGGAAGGAGTTAAAAAGAGAGAAAGAGGGGGGAGGGAAAATTAAGGAAACAAAGGGAAAGGAAAACATGGAAGAGGATTTTTTTTTACAGTAAAGGAAGCAGTTCAAGGGAAAAAAAAGAAAAAAACGCTAATCACGGCCCTTATAAAAGAGTGTATAAGTGAATGTCCAAAAAAGAGGTCAAATGAGTGAAAGAGGAGGGGAGGGAAAAGGAAGCAAAAGGGAAAAAAATAAGACATGGAAGGAGTTAAAAAAGTGAGACAAAAGAAACGATGAAGAAAAGATGAATGTGGAATAAGTGAGTGAGTGAGGTTAGAGACTTTCTGGGTGTGGAGATTTAGAAGAGATAAGGAAAGGAGGTTCGTGGGGAAGGGAAAAGGAAGCAAGGAGGAAAAAAAAGAGGGACGAGGAAGGAATTATAAAGTGAAAGAGGGGTGGGGGTGGGGGGGGGGAGGAAACAAGGACAAAAAAGGAGGTATGGTAGGAATTAAAAAATAATAAGAGAGGGGGAGGGAAAAGGAAGCAAAGAAAAAAAAAAGACATGGGAGGAATGAAAAAGGTGTGAGAGAGGGGAGAGGGAAAAGGAAACAGGGAAAAAAAAGACATGGAGGGAATTAAAAAGGTGTGAAAAGGGGGGAGAGAGAGAAAAGGAACAACAACAAAAAAAACATGGAATGAATTAAAAAGGTGTGAAAGAGGGGGGAGAGAGAAAAGGAACAATGACAAAAAAAGGCATGGTAGGAATTAAAAAGAAAGCGGGGGAGGGAAAACGAAGCAATGAAAAGAAAAAAAGACATTAAAGGAGTTAAAAGGGAGTGAAAGGGTGGGTGGGAAAAGGAGGCAAGGGGGAAAAAAACATGGAAGTTAAAAAAGGAGTGAAAGAGGAGGGGGGGAGGGAAAGGAAGCAAAGAAAAGAAAAAGACATAGAAGGATAAAAAAAGAGAGAAAGAGAAGGGAATTGGAAACAAGGATATAAAAAAAGAGACAGGGAAGGAGTTAAATTAAAAAAAGAATGAAAGACTGAAGAAAGAACTTGCGCGTAGAAGGATGAATGTGGAGTGAGTGAGTGAGGTTAGAGAGAATTCGAGGGTGAAGATCTACCAGTGAGATAATGAAAGGAGGTTCGTTTTCTTTTAAAAGGGAAGATTTGGTGTCTTTTTTTACTTTTTTTTTTTTTTACAGCAGAGGAGAGAGGCAAAGGCGTAAAAAAAGGAAAATAATGAAAAAAAACCTCGCTGCTTACTGTTCCTGAATAGAGTAGAGTGGCCAAAAAGATAAATCATTTTCGGGAGGAGTTTTACTATTGGAAGATGCATAAGACACTGGTAGAGAGATAAACAATAGTGAGGTTTAAAGATTGCTAATTACTAAGCGAAATAACACAATGACAGTGATAATTATGGAACACTTTCTATGATAAAGAAAATGAGATGAAAGAGAACACGTAAATGGAATCCTAACTGTGTAATCGTAATCGTTTGCTGCTACTACTCTTAATATAATCTACCGCTACTGCTTTTCCTAACATTATGAGGTTGTGGCGATATGAGCAAGCCACCATCACCCACTACCTTCCTACCTTCATTCCTTCCTTCCCTAACTCACACTAACTCCACCCACTACCCACTTCCTTCCTTCCTTCCTTCCTTCCTCATGTCACTAGGCTCATAGACAGATAGATATTTATTGACCACAAATGTACATAATACCTAAACATCATACATAAAACGAAAGTTATTTAATAATGTTAATTTCGTTAATATAACAACATTTCCAATTTGTAGTCCACATTCAGCACTTAAGTAAAATCTTTATATAGTCACTAAAATATGCAGAACTCTGGTGTCGTTACTGGTATAAAAATAGTTAATATTAAAAAAACATACAACTACCCATGGAAATACTAACACAACAACCTCCGCGAAAGCCTTATCCAATGTGGGTATGTACGGCCCCGAAATGTTAAGACATTATGCACTTTTCTTGGCATTATGAGGATCTCTAAGCTCCTATCGCCACAACCTCTACGAAAGACTTACCAAACATGGGTGTGTATGCCCCGAAATGTTTGAGAATATTGGCCTTGCAGTGTCCCATCCCTTCATCAGTCACCCTTATTTTTCCTCTGTTTCATTGTTGATCTCCTGGTCTAACCTAACCTACATTTTCCCTCTAGCATATTCATTTAACCTTCACCATCCGCTCTCCCTATCCTCCCTCAGCCGTTTAGTCTCCCTTCTTCGTAGTGAATAAATAAATTAAACTTCCCCTGCGACGAAATAAATTGCTTTACGACGTTGGTGTTTCCACATATTTATTTTTACAACATGAACTTAATTTAATATGATCCTCTTCCCGTAGGAGCAGGAGGAAGAGGGCGGCGAGGCAAAGTTGAACGGCCTAGCGGAGGAGGAGGAGGAGGAGGCAAAGGGTGGGCGGCGGCGCGCACCTCTGCTGGGAGTTTATAGTCCCTCGCCCTTGATCCCAGAGGCGCTATGAGAAACAAGTGAAAAACGAGAAGCGCAACGCAGACGTGACTCGAGTTCTAACAAGAGTGAACGGCTTGAGGAACGAACGAACGCCGCCATTCCGCCACCCACTTACTTCCTTCCCTCACTACACTTAAACGAACACCAACGACCACCACCAACTTCTTTCTTCTACCTTACACTCAAACACCACCACCATCACCACCACCACGCACGTCCTTCCCTTCCTACACGCAACAGCCAGTCACCACCACCAACTTCCTTTCTACCTTCCTTCCTTCTTTCTTTCTTTCTTTCTTTCTCTTTTCTTTCTTTCCTTCCTTCCTTCCCTACATTCAAACGAACACCAGCCACGATTACCACTCCCTTCCCTCCTTCCTTCCTTCCTTCCTTCCTCTCTTTCTTCCTTCATTACACTCAACAGCCCGAGTACCAAGACCACAGTAAGGAGGGGATGGTAACAGCAATAGCCACAGTAACAGCAACATCAACAGCAGCAGCAGGAGCCAACAGCATCAAGGGGAAAAGGGAATTAGGAGAAAAGGGCGAGGGTGATGGTAGTGATGGTGGTGAGGTCTCGTGTTTTTATGGCTCATACTGGTGGTGGTAGTGGTGGTGGTTGGGGTGTGGCGTTATTAGTTATTGATGGTGTTAATGGTGGTGGTGATGGTGGCTGTGGTGATAGCTGTGGTGTTGTGTGTTATGTTCATCACCATCGTTTATTTATTATCATTATCATCACCATCACCGTCGTTCTTATCAATTATGTTCTTCCATTCAAACCACTACCACATTTTATCACCAGTAATAACCGCCGTCGCTGCTTATAACTGTTCCTTTTTACTAAGTTGTTTCTTGCAGTGATGGTGAAGCGACATTTTCAATAACTTACGAGACGACGGTGTATGTAAGAGTAGTGTGTGGCCGCTCGGAGCAAAGGAAGAGATCGAGGGAGAACGAGAAAGACAGACAGAGAGGGACAGAGATAACAGCAGTCCCTCCGCGGCGCGTCGGGAGCCTGTCTATCTATCTGTCAATGTGTCTGTCTTCTCATCCTGTGCCGGGTATTGGTGGCGGCCGGACACTCCCACCAATACAGGGCTGAGGCTTCAGGAACACACTGCGCCAAACAAATTAAAGGAGGCGAGGTGTCTTAGAATGTGTGTGTGTGTTTCTGTTGTTTCCTAGGAAGCCGCAACAAAAACACACACACACACACACACACACACACACACACACACACACACACTCAATGCGTCGCTCTACATGCTTCCTTTTTGTAATGACGTGATGTTCAAGGAAAGAAGCATCAAAAGACCTCTAAAACAAAATTTGATTACTCTTTTATTGAGGGTCGTTTTCTATTGTAAGTATCCTTTTTGGAGGAAGGGAGAGAGAACAGTTAGTTGTTGTTTTTTTCTTCCCTCTCAATGAACTTTCTTTACCTTTAAACCCAAACCAAAGGAACCGGGGAAAGACACTCGTATATATATCATTCTGCAAACAACATACTTTTTCCCCTCCTCAGTGTGACTCCTTTACCCTCAAACCAATATATCAAACAAAAGCAACAGAAGAGAAGAGAAACACATTTGTATATATCATTCTTCAAACATCATTTTTTCTCCTCATTAAGTGTCCTTCCTTGACCATCAAAAGCAAAGCAAACCAAAGAAAACAGAGAAACACACTTGTATACCTTCATTCGGATATCCCTTTTCTCCTTCTCCATGTGGTTTCTCTATCCTCAAAAACAACACGAACAAGAGTCACCACACACACACACACACACACACACACACACTTGCATATACCATCCCTCGCACAACATCATCATTCGTCGAACCGCGAAGAGCACCCAAAAGGCGGCACGTGACGACGCGGAGCCATCCCCTTCAAGACATTAATTCAAACACATGCACACTTCGCTCCTCCCCGCCGGCGCTAACCCAAAAATACGCACTCCTCCTCCTTTCCCCGGCGACGCTAAGCCAGACATATACCCGTGTGCGCCGCTTCCCCGCGAGTGCTAAACCGGAGTAGTGCTTAAGCCGGTTTTTCTAGTCACTCTCTTTCTCTCTCTCTGTCTCCTTCTTGCACTTGATATGAATGAAGACGAAGCGGTGTTGGCATCGAGTCGTGTTAGGTTAGGTCATGTTAAGTGAAGTCATGTTTTGGTTAAGCTGGGTTTTCTTTTTCTCTCTCTTTCTTGAGCTTGGTATGAATGGCGGTGAAGGGTCTCTTGGCATCGTATTAGGTTAGGTTAGGTTAAGTGAAAATAAGTAAAGGAAGGTGAGGTCATGTTAGTTAGACTGCGTGGTGTTAGATTACAAGGTTAGGTTAGGTGGGTTTTGTTCTTATTTTTTATTGCGGAAATGATGCCATAAATTTATGATAAGCTGCTTCGCCCAAAAAAAGAATAAGACCGCTTACTTTTGTACAACAGTTGCACTCTCATTTTCTTTCTTTCATGTTAGAACGTGCTTTACTCATGACAACAGTGCAGCGTAAAAGAAAAAAAAAGTAGTAGAAAGAAAGTTATATCATAAATTAACTTAAAATTGATGAGTTACCACAATGTCTTTATAATGAAACACATGGCTCTATCAGGCGGCCTTTCCGGAGCGCCACCACAACACACTGGCATGTCGTAACGGTGCGCAAGAGCTAACAAAAATAAATAAATGAAATAAATAAATAAATAAATAAATAAATAAATAAATAAAAATGAAAAAAAAAATCGTCGCCCACATATGCACGTGCGACAGATATAAACGGATCACGGGGAAAATGAATTACAAAGTGGCAGTAATTTGAGGCATTAGCACACTCAAAAAAAAAAAAAAATCATAAAAGACAAAAGAAAAAAGAAACTAACAAAATTCTCAAGCCTCATTACATCCTATATTTTTTTCTTCTTTATTTTTTTTCTCCCGCTATTACCACCACACTGAATATTACCACCACCACCACCACCACCACGCACTGGTTTTTCATGAATATTCTTTAATTAATCTCTTTAGCGGTGCATAACAAGCCTCAATCACACCCATTACGTCCTGGCTTATGTATCCGGCGCCTCTTAAAGCGTCGCCTCCTTCCCCTGCAGACACACACACCTGACGCTTTTGAACTGCACACACCCCCCCCCCCCCCCCCAGATTACAGGAGGAGGAGGAGGAGGAGGAGGAGGCGTAAGACAAGGGAAAGGATATATAAAAGCGAGGAAAATGGGCGCCAAGGACCTCATTCAATTCTACGACGATCACAGTTTTCACGCATAAAATTTGCCTGATTTTCGAAAACGGCGGCGTTTCACTCAGCACTGAACCCAAGCGAAGTGTGTGGGGAAGGAGGAGTGGGGGCGGGGGGTGGGGGTAAGGAGGGGATTGAGTGTGAGTGGGGGAGGTGGGGTCACGACTGCACCACTGAAGGGTAATGTGAAGGTACTGAAGAAGGAGATGGAGGATAAGGAGAGGGAAATGTAAAAAAGAGGGAAAAGATGAGGAGGTATAAGTAGGAAGAAGAGAGGAGGTAGAGGGAAAAGAAAGGAGGAGACTATAGTGGGAAGAAGGGAGAAAAGAAGGAGGTAGAGAAAGAGAAAGTGGAAACTGTAGAGGAGAGAGAGTAGGGAGAGAACAGAGGAGAGAAGGAAGAGGAGGGTAAGGACAAAGCATAAATGGGAGAAGAGAGAAAAGATGAGGGAAGAGGGAAAAGAAGGGAGGAAACTGGAGAGTTGAGGTGGGAGAAATTAGAGGAAAGAAGGAAGCGGAGTGGCGGTAAAGTGTGAGTGGGGGGGAGGGGGAGAAGAGAGAGCCGGGAGGAAAGTGGAGGGGAGAGGAGGAGAGAGAGAACAGAGACAAAGCCATCTAGACAGAGACAGAGAGAATGAAGAGGAGTAGAGGTAAGAGAGAGAGAGAGAGAGAGAGAGAGAGAGAGAGAGAGAGAGAGAGAGAGAGAGAGAGAGAGAGAGAGAGAGAGAGAGAGAGAGAGAGAGAGAGAGAGAGAGAGAGAGAGAGAGAGAGAGAGAGAGAGAGAGAGAGAGAGAAGGGGGGGGGGGGAATAGAGAGTGCATTTCAGACATATTATGAACCGAATCACGCACTAAGCAAGAGGGGGAAGGAAAGACGCGATGCAAAATACCATATCCTCGCGTGCTGATTGGCTGCTTATTCGTGCCCGGCGCAGGTGAATGCTCTTTAATTGGTCCACAAGGTGCGCTGATGAAGGAGGGAGAGTGTTTTCTGTCACACCTGAACCCGCGACACACACACACCTGTCACACCTGAGAACGACAATGACTACCCCCAACTAAACCTTACACTTACTTACTTGTTACACTCTCTCTCTCTCTCTCTCTCTCTCTCTCTCTCTCTCTCTCTCTCTCTCTCTCTCTCTCTCTCTCTCTCTCTCTCTCTCTCTCTCTCTCTCTCTCTCTCTCTCCACCTCCACCCCCCCACCCCTCCCACACACACACAGAAACCTGCTTACCGTGTCGACAAATGCAAAACCGTTCACTATATATTTTCCTATGCTTCTATTTACATCACATAATAACAAGAACTGAATAAGACGGATCACAAACTCGCGTCTCCAGGGCAACGAGGAGGAGGAGGAGAAGGAGGAGGAGGAGGAATACATAGGATACATAGGAAGAACAGACACCAGAAGACCTATCGGTCTATGGCGAGGGTGTCTGTTTAATACCGCTACTTCTAGTAATCTACGTGTGGTAGGACAGGACAGAATAGATGAAGGCTCCTCCCCACCCACCTCTCCCTCCGGCAACGTGCCGGCAGGAAATAGTTAGAAGAGAGCACCATGTGCCTTTAAGGAAGAAAGGGACATGGAAATTTTACAGTAAAGAGAGAAATAAGAGGAAATTACTACCCTTAACTTACACTACTGGTAATCTAAGCTGTGGGGAGCTGAGGAGGAGGAGAAGGAGGAGGAGGAGGAGGAGGAAGTCGGGGCGGTAAACACATCGGAGGAAGAGGTGGAGGAGGAAGAAGTGAAGTAGCAGATTACCCGTCTATGTGTGATGAAGGACAAGTTACCTCTCCATATACGTTTCCATTTAATTAACTGCAAAGAGAGAGCGAGAGTGAGCGAGAGACGGGTCGGTCCTGGCGCGGGGATCTCCGGAGCAAACCAATTATTCGCTTCCAGTATAAAAGTGAGCGATGTGATGAGTAGGTGAGTGAGAGGGGACGATGTGTGGCCATGCAGGAGATGTACGGAGGGAGGAGCGGGAGAGTACACAGAGGGAGATTTGAGGGAAGGAAAATCAGGGAGAGGGAAAGGTGGGAAAATGTTCAGAAAGGAAAATAGAAAAGACAACGAAAAAGCAGAACGATGGAGGAAAAGCAAGGAGAGAGGAAGGTGGGAAAAAGTTCAGAAAGGAAAATAGAAAAGACAACGAAAAAGCAGAACGATGGAGGAAAAGCAAGAGGAGAAGGGGGAAAAAGGAAAAGCAGCAACAAGAAAAGATAAAGGAAAGAGGATAAAACTAGGAAAGGAAAACAATAACTGGAGGAGGTTAAGAGGAACCTGATATAGCGAAGTTTGGAAAGAAGGAGAAAGGGAAAAAAATAGATGATAGGTAGAGAAATCGTAATATAAAGAAGACAAAGGATAAGAAAGAAGCGAATCACGAGCAAGGAAGAAGAAAACAGGAACAAAAGGGATAAAAGACAAATAAAAACGCCTCAACAAACCAAAGAGAGGTTAAGAAAAAAAGGAAAAGGGAGGAAAAGGAAAAGAGAGCTAGAGGAAAGCAAGTTATGAGGCAAACAGTGAGGACCAAGAAAATGGACTAAAAAGAAGGATGAAAGGAACGGGTTAGGGAACGAGAGGAACGTAATGAAAGAAGGAAGGAGGCTCAAGTGCGAGAAGGAGGAGGAGGAGGAGGAGGAGGAGGAGGAGGGCGTAGAAGAGGTTGAAGATAAGATGAGAAAGACCAAGGAGAGCTGAAAGAGAGAAAGAGGTGTAGGAGGAAGAGAAGGAGGGAGAAGGAGAAAGCGGATTGGAGTAGGGTGCAAAAGGAAGCCGTGGCAATACGAGACTCTTCACCACATCGACTACGGAAGGGTGCAAGGAGGAAGGGAGTCGAAGTCGAAGAACCGAAGAACCATCCGAACCGGTCTCTCGTCAATTACCATTTCTCACGCACGGAAAACAAAGGACAGAAAGAAAAAAAAAAAAAACAGCCACAAGCCGAGAAAAACGAAGAGTAAGAGTAAGACGTAAAATAATTAGAAAAAAATATCCTTGTGAGGTGATTCAAGCAAAGGAATGACTGCAAGAATGAAAGAAAAAGACCTTGAGTACGAAGTGAATAGTATAGAGGAGAAGGAGGAGGAGGAGGAGGAGGAGGAGGAGGAGGAAAGGAAAAAGCAGAAGCAGCAGCACGAGGAAAACAAAAGGGGAGGACAAGGAAGAAGAGGAAAAGGAGGAGAAGAGCAAGCACAACGAGGAAAACAAATAGGGAAAGAAAGAGATGGAATAAGTGGTGAAAGAGGAGGGGAAGAAAAAGGGAAGAAGAGAAAGAGATGAAAGAGAAGGGGAAGAAGATCAGCACAAGGAAAACAAAGAGGGGGAAATAAATGAGAATGAATAGCAGATGGGAAGAGAAAGGAAGAAGAGCGGAGGGGAGGAAGGGAAGGGGAAGGGAGAGGAAGGGGAAAGAGGGAAGGAAAAGAGAGGGAGAGAGGTAGGGAGGTAAATGGAGAGACGGGAATGAGGGGGAACGAGAGGGTAGAGGAGGGAGAGAAGGAAGGGGAAGGAAAGGGGAAAGAAGGAGGTGGAGGGCAAGGGGAGGAGAGGTACGGGAAGGGTAGGGGGGTAGAGAGGGGAGGGTGCGGGGTGAAAGGGGAGAGGAGAGGGTAAGGGGATGATGGAAGGAGTGAGGAGAGGTTTAGGGGGGATAGGGGAGAGAGTTGGGAGGTAAAAGGGGAGGGAAAGGAAGGAAAGGGAAGGGAGAGAGGGAAGGGGAAGGAAAGGGAAAGTAAGGGGGTGGGAGAGGAGGAGTAAGGGGGAAGAGGAGAGGGTTGAGCGGGGTAGTGGTATAGCTCATCGACTTTTTCCTCCGCATGTAAAAGATTTAGGGAGAAGATCAACAGACTGGAGAAGATTTATCGAGCCAAGAAACACTGACATCACTTAGCCCTTCCTCCCCGCCCCCCCCCCCACCACCACACACACACAAACACAAACACACACACACACACCTCACGCGGAGATAACCAGGCTGAGGAGGAGGAGGAGGAGGAGGAGGAGGAGGAGGAAGAAGATAAAGAACAATAAATACAAGAAAAAGGATGAGAGAAGAGACAACACGAATAAGACGTAAAGAAAGAATACAGCAACAACAACAACGAAAAGAAGAAGACGAGGAGGAGGAGGAGGAGGAGGAGGAGGAGGAGCACAAAGGAGGAATGGAGGAGGGTCGGAGCAACAAAACATACAATACGAAATAAAGGCTAAACAAAACAAACAAAAGACAAACATAAAACAAAAACAAACACAAGCAAAGACCGACCCAACAACATGACGCCAAATAGAAAGAACGAAAATAAAAACAAAACAAAAAAGATAAAAGAGAGAAAGGAACAGACGAAACGTACGAGGAGAACAGAAAGAAACCAAAGAAAAAGAAAAAAAACTTCGACCATCTTAACCGCGGCACACACACACACACACACACACACACACACACTGAACCCAGCCCAAACCGAGACAAAGACAAAGACCAAATCAGACCAACACTAGAGGCCACAGACCGACGCAGAAGGACCAGCAGACGCGACCCACTTCCAACTAACACTTTATATCGCGCACCAGGAGGAGGAGGAGGAGGAGGAGGAGGAAAGAAAAGAACAAAGGGAAAATGAAGCAGAACAGGTCCTAGAGAAGAGAGAGAAGAGGGAAAAATAACGAGGAGGAAGAGGAAGAGGAGGGGGAGGAGGGGGAATAAAGTAGAAGAGGAGAAAAACCAGGAGATGTAAAAGTATATTATGAATAGCAGTAATAGAAAGAAAGAAAGAAGAATAAGAGAAATGTCGAGAGGAGGAGAAGGAGGAGGGGGAGGAGAGAAGGAGGAAAAGGAACAAGTAGGTACAGAGAAGTGGGGAAAAAACGAACAAGAGGGGGAAGAGGAGGAAGAAGACGAAAAAAAGATGAAGAGGAGAAGGACAAAAGGAGGAATGAGAGAATAAGAAGCACCAGGATTAAAATAGAAAAAAAAAGGAGGAAAGGGAGGAAGAAGATAAAGCAGAGGACAATAGGAGGAATAAGAGGATGAGATGCAACAGAATAAAAAAAGGAGAGAAGGAGAGGAGGAAAGGAGAGCGAGAATGGGGGGGGGGCAGAAGACGGGAAGAGAGGGAAGCGGGAAGGGATAGAAGAAAAAAAATGGAAGAAGGGAAGAGAAGAAGAAAGCAAAACGAACCTGGGGGGGGGGAGTATGAGAGGGCAGGAGGGTAGGATGCGGGGAGGGAGTAGAGGAGGTCACAGAGTGCTTAATCACCCACCACCCGCAGCTTAACAACGTCACTAAGGACCGCTAAGGGGCTGCCGGGTGGTGGTGGAGGCAGCGTCGACGGCCACCACAAGAACGAACTTACCCCACCCCCGCCCCGCCCCGCCCCACCCCGCCCTGCCCCGGACCCATGACGAGGAAGCGACGCCCTCAGTTCGGGAAGTGGTGTTGGGGAGGGGGAAGGGGAAGGGGAAGGGGATAATGGGGTTGTGGGGTGGGATGTTTTGGGTGTAAGAGAGAGAGAGAGAGAGAGAGAGAGAGAGAGAGAGAGAGAGAGAGAGAGAGAGAGAGAGAGAGAGAGAGAGAGAGAGAGAGAAGGGAGGGGGGAGGGGGAGGTCATGAAGAGTTCAGAAACGAACAATGACAGGGACACACACACACACACACACACACACACACACACACACACACACTAACACTAACACTAAAAACCCCCACACACACACAAACACTTAACAGCGCAAAAGACGATCCTAAAAAAGCAAAAAAAGGAGAAAAGAAGCGAAGCAAAACACGAAGATGGAAAACTATAAGGAAGGTAAAGGAAGACGGCGGCGGCGGAGGAAACATGGAAACATGGAAATGCAGGCAACAGAAAGCCTATTGGCTCATTACGAGGTCGCCCGCTTGGGTGATTTAATCTGCTCGACCGCCACTTGGGGGTTGATGAGCAGATGAAAGCACCTCGATATTGAGGAGCAGATGAAAGCCCCTCGTTATTCAGTTTACTCCCTACGCAGCAAAATGACGGTCGATTCTATATTTGAAGGAGTTGATGGTATTCGCATTAACTACTTCTGAGGGAAGATTGTTCCAGTGGCGGATGACTCGGTTTGAAAAGAAACTCCTTCCAGTGTCTGTGTTACATCGACTCGACTGAATGGGTAAACCGTTATTTCTAGTTCTTGAGTTGGTTTGCAGTTCAAAGAATTTGGAGTAATCGACGTTATTGAGCTTTTTCAGATACTTGAAGACTTGAATCATATCCCCTCGTCGGTGTCTTTTCTCCTATGTAAAGAGATTGAGTCGCTTGAGTCGTTCCTGGAGAAAAGACGCCTACGAGGGGATATGATTCAAGTCTTCAAGTATCTAAAAAAGTTCAATAACGTCGATTACTCCAAATTCTTTGAACTGCAAACCAACTCAAGAACTAGAAGAGGAGGAGGAAGAGGAGGAGGAGGAGGAAGAGGTACAGAGAGTTAAGTCGAGGCTGTTCAGCGGGAAAGGAGAAACAAAAGGCGAGCGGAAGGCGTAAGAATGTGAGCGAGGGAAGGAGGAACAAAGGAAGGACACTGTAGGGCGATAAAGGCGAGGAGGAAGCGAGGAGGCGAGTGTTTTAGGACGATGGAGAGTCAGGGAAGGTGCGGCGAGAGGCAATGGAAACGAGGAAACTTAAAGAGGCTTGTAGATGAATGGGGGAAAGGAGGAAGAGGAAGAGGAAGAGGAGGAGGAGGAGGAGGAGGTGGTGGTAGTGAGGAAGAAAGGCGAAGTGATATGTGTGTAGGGGGGGGGGGGGAAGGTGTGTGTGTGTGTGTGTGTGTGTCAATCAACCATCTCGCTCGCAAAAGGAAGAACCACACACACACAAAAAAAATGAAGAATGGCTTAGAAATAAAAATAAAAACACGATCAATACCGAAACTAATAATGAACCAATCAACGCGTTCGTAAAATAACAAAAAAAGAAAGAAAATAAATAAAAAAACAAGTAAATCAATAAGGAAATCAATGCTTCTCTCTCCCAGTGATAAAGACACCAAAGAAAAAAATAAGACAGAAAAAACAACTAACAAAGACTTCCACCTCTTTTATTTTTCCCCTTATTAATATAGCCCCCCTTTCCCTCCCTCCCTCCCTCCCCCCCTTCCCATACCCTTGCTTGCCACGCCCCTATCATACACTGCACCCTGCTTACTCCATTTCCTAATTGAATAATGAAACACACTCTCCTCTTCCTCCTATCTTACTCCACTCTCCACTCCCATACTTCTAAACTCCCACCCTGCTTCCTTTCTTCCTCTTCTATTCTCCCCCATCATCACACTGTCTCACTATCTCCCTCCTTCTCCCATTGCCCATCTCCCTTCAACACATCCAATCCCCCCTACCTCTCAGTGCCCTTTTCTATTCACCCTATCACCCTGCCTTACTATCCCCTCTCCTCCCTTTTCCCATTCTCCCTTCACCCTACATACGCCATGCCCTTCAAAACATCCTATCCACACCCTTCTTTTCTTCACCCCTCCCATCCTTCTAAGCTCCTCCCTACTTCCTTTCTTCCTTTCCCAATTCTTCCCCCTCACCTTGCTTTACAATCGCTCCTTTCCTTCCCATTCCCCTCCCTTCCCTATCTTCTTTTTACCCTCCACATCCTTTCCTCATCACATCCATCTTTCTAAACTCCACCCAGACCCCTTTTCTATACACGCTACCACCCTCTTCTCTCCCTCCTACCATCTCCCTTCCACCATATAAGCCACACCCTTCAGCACATACAATCCTCTCGCCCACCCTCTCGCGCCCCTCAATGCACCAAGCCATGCGGGACCAACTTGTAATGACTCACTATCCTGCCCGCGACGTCGCCTTGATGAATTGTCTGCAGCCGAGGGTGTGTAATTAGCAGATGGAAGCTGTGAGTTATGGGCTGTCATTACGAGGGAGGTAAACAGTAGCACGGGGACAAGAGGAGGAGGAGGAGGAAAGAAGAGCAACGGGGACGAAGAAGAGAAGTGGAGATGACAGGAATGGTGAGGAGAAGGAGAAGGAAAAAAGAAGAGCGAGAACTATTACGAGATGAGAGAAGAGGAGGAGCAGGTGGTGAGGAGGAGAGGGAAAGAAGAGCAACGACAACGAACACGAATAGAGCAGAGGAGACGAGAAGAGAAGAGAGGAAGGAGAAAAGAATAAATCGAGGTGGAGTAATGAGGAAGGGAAAGGAGTGGGCGTGATACATGGGAGTGAGAACAAACAAGGAGGAGGAGGAGGAGGAGGAGGAGGAGGAGGAGGAGGAGGAGGAGGCAGAGGCGTAACTTGAACACTCACTCTCTCTTCCTCTCCCCGAAACCTGCAATCCAAAACAGGCCAACGGAACGCGCTAACGACCGAACGAGGAAGTTGGAGACAAATTGGTGGTTAGTCCTCGGGTCGGGTCTGGCGCGGTCCATTACGCGTTATCTATCTCTTTACAGATTAACGCCTGGAAAATCGAAGGAATGGCCTGGTAATTGGGTGGGAGTGTTTAGTGTTAAGTGTGTGTGGTGGGGGAGGAAGGGGGAGGATGGGAGTGTGTGTGTGTGTGTGTGTGTGTGTGTGTGTGTGTGTGTGTGTGTGTGTGTGGCTTCAATCAGTGTCCCGCTCCATTAAGTGACGGGGGGCAGGGAGGGGGTGGCGGTGTTGGTGTTGGGAGGTGAGGTGTTGTAAGGAGGTGGTGGTGGTGGTGGTGGTGGTGGTGGTGGGAGAAGCCTTGCAGGGGTTCCTTATCTAATTCCTTATCCAATTCGTGCCGCCTTCGCCATCCCTCCTGACAAATTATTTTTTGAGAGCACCGGAGGGGGGGAGGGGGGGGGAGGTCTGGGCCTGTGGTGAATCACGTTAATATGTGTGTTCATAAACCCCTAAGGTGATGAAGAGTAAATGTATTGCCTACCGTCCCGTCTTCTTGCCACGTCACTCTTTCAATGGATCATATCAACACCCAACTGATGATGATGATGATGATGATGATGATGATGATGTATGTGTTGAGGTATCCACGCTTCTATCTTCCATTTTTTTCCCTCTTTTGCAACACCCTGCCTCATCACATCCTTAACTCTACTCCACTCCTCTCTGCTCACTCCCTTCCCTTACAACTTCACTACGTCCTTTCTACTCCTATCAATTCATCCATCCATCTACCTCTGAATGAAGTTGCTCTCCATTTTGCCTATCCCGTGAATCCATCCACTCCCCGAATATCTTGCTATCTTTTGAGGTAATTTTCTATCCAACCATTTAATCATCCATCCACCTCTACATGAAGAAGCTCTCCCTTTGCCACCTACTACACGCACCCTTCCCGTGAACTTCAATTTATCCACTTCATTTCCTGAATTATTTGGTAAGACTGATAGGCAGACATAGGTATAGATAAATAGAGAGAAAGGGAGAGATAGGAAGCAAGAGAGAGAAAGAGAAGGGGGTAAATATTAAACATCCTCTCACCACTCAACACCTCCCCCCCACAAAAAAAAAAATCACAATCACCCCGCCAGCACGGACCATTCGACACACACACACACACACACACACACACCGGCACGTCCCTCCCTTCACCTGCTAATTACGTAAGTGCTATCGATTCCGGCGTCACCAAACACCTGCATCGGACGGGCTACGGACAATCAGCTTTACCGATGCGCTGAGGGAAACACTCCGGCATTGATCTCCGTGCAGGTGGAGGGTCATTAAGTACAGGTGAGCCGTATTACCTGTGCCAATACCTACCTGCCTGATGCCCCCCTTAATGATCTACATCTTATTACACTGATCTCCATGAGGGTGCGGATGGCTTAGGGGTGTTGTTGGTTATATATAATTAGTGTTACATTTTTTTTTAGGTATTTGAGATGTTAGGTTCAGTGATCTCATTTTAATTATCTCTGTCATTAATTTTGTGTATGAGGGTCGCTAGGGCCTATTAACTTGTCGACATTTCCTCATAAATAAGTTGCTAAATTTCACAGGAGGGGAGACAGACCGCTCTTAGGTCCATTGTCACAAACATTTCGAGGCTCACACACACCTACATTTCATAAGGCTTTGGCATAGGAGGCTGTGTTAGTGTTTCCATGGGTAGATTTACGAGCCAAGCAATTTTTTTTTTTTTTTACAACAAAGGAAACAGCTCAAGGGCACAAAAAAGGAGACAATAATAAAAAAAAAGACCGCTACTCGCTGCTCCTAAAAAAATAAAAAAATAAAAAGAGGTGGCCGAAAGAGAGGTCAATTTCGGGATAGTTTAACAAGGTTTTTTCCACCTAACTAACACCGCACAAAACACAAACACACACATACACGAGAAAATAAACATGAATAAATTATATGAGTAAATAGATAAATAAATAAGTAAATAAAAAAAATACACATGACGAGTAAATATTTTTGGCGTCGACGTAAAGTGAGATAAGTGTTGACAGCTTGGTCACCAACGCCCCCCCTCCTCCCCCCAATCCCCCTCCCTCCTATCTCTCCCCCCCTCCGCCCACGTGTTGACTTACGTCCTGCCACTCATTACAGGCTGACTAATTATTCGTTGTGGGTGGACGTGTGTGTGTGAGGGGGGGGGGGGTCTGTGTGTGTGTGTGTGTTTGTGTGTGTGTGTATGTGTGTGTCAGTGAAAGATATGACAAAGAAAACGAAGGAAAGAAAGAAAAAAAAGGAGAGGAAAACAAATACATCCACAAAGGAGAAACTGATCAGAACCAAAACAAAAATAATAAAAAGAAAGACCAACAAAGAAAGAAAGAGACAGAGAACACAAAGGCACACAAAGGAAGAACAAACAACAGCAGACAAGGTACACTAACTATCTAATCAAAGGTGGTAGAGGACAGAACGAAAGATAGCGAGTCAAGACACCAAGATAGGAAAGAAAAACACATAAAAAGAAGCGAGTGAGAGACCAAGACTGAGAAAGGAGGGAGTCGAGGGATTACTGAGGGTGACGCAAAAACCTTTCTTCGGCGAACTGTTTGTGTGTTTGTTGTCATGGCGACGCACTTGTGTTTGATCACCTCCTCTTCCTCTTCCTCTTCGCTGCCTCCTCCTCACCTCCTCTTCCTCGCCTCCTCCTCGCCTCATCTTCCTTGCCTCCTCTTTCCTGCTATTTACTAACCCTATCTTCAATGCCTCCTCCTACTCCTCCTCTTCATCCCTAACACGACGCCACCCGCTTCAAGACGTTACCTAAGACCGCATTGCTTGTCCTGGTCATGTCGGTCTTGCTCCCTGAAATGACGCTCCTGAGTTTAAAAATTAACACCTCACACCCATTTTCCACTACTACTACTACTACTACTAAGACTACTTCTGGACTCTACTTGTTATAATGCCTTTGTCTCCCTGGTTGAATGATCGGATTACATGTGTGTGTGTGTGTGTGTGTGTGTGTGTGTGTGTGTGTGTGTGTGTGTGTGTGTGTGTGTGTGTGTGTTTAATTATCAAATGTATAAAAATAGTAGCTTCCTTATTTTTTCCTGTTTTTTCAGTGACACACCAACACCTACCTATCCCTCATTCCACCCCCACACCACCACCATCGTCACCAACACCCTCCCTAACCCCCACATACCCAAACCACCACCACCACCACCACCACCACCCCACCCCAACACACACATGCTTCATACCACGTAACAAAGGCTAAGTGAAGTGGCTGAGAGCCGTGTGACCTGAGGATGCATTGTCGGATAAAGGGCCTTCCTGGAACCCCCTGACGCAGCGCTGCCCGGGTGAGCGAGGTGCGGGAATGAGTCAGCCCGGGAGGAGGAAGGGTCCGGCGCACCTCACATCACCTCACCTCAACTCACCTTACCTCACCTTGCCTTGCCTAGCCTCACCTCACCCTGCTTATCTTTCTCACCTCGCCTCACCTAACCTAACCTAGCCTCACTTTCTCTCACCTCACCTCAACTCACCTTACCTTACCTTGCCTTGCCTAACCTCACCTCACCCTGCTTCTCTTTCTCACCTCGCCTCACCTAACCTAACCTAACCCAACCTAACCTAGCCTCACTTTACCTCACTTCACCTCACCTCACCTTGATGTTGGTTGGGTTAGACTCCTTTTGTAGCGGAGGTGATGTCAATGGTCGTTCCTTTGTCTTTCTTACTACTACTTCTACTACTACTACTACTACTACTACTACTACTACTGCTATACTACTACCACTACTACTATCACTTCTGCTATTATTATTTTGTGGCTTCTCTTTCAGTAATTTGAGTTTCCATGGATTCCTATTACTTCGTCTGTTGCTGTTGTTGCTGCTTCTTTGTAATGCGTGTTTGTGTTGTGTGTGTGTGTGTGTGTGTGTGTGTGTGTGTGTGTGTGTGTGTGTGTGTGTGTGTTTGTTTCATTCAAAGATATGAAGCACGGGGCAGGGAAAGCTTACTAATGTTTTGTGTTTGTTGTGTGCATTCTCTTTACCAAACACAAACACAAACACACACACACACACACACACACACACACACACACACACACACACTAGCAATCTGGTATGCAAATATATCTCAATGAGGACGTCCGGCGGTGTGTTGCGGACCAGCTGTGAGAGGCGGACCACGGGGCGACCCTCGGGAAGTCACTCATCCAACCACCCGTTGCAACCAAGACTGTGCATTTAAACTCCACCCAAATCTCTCAGAATATATATCAGCGACTCAAATTACCATCAGTTCGGGGAGGCGGTGGTCGAGTGGACAGCGAGCGGGTGTGGTGAGCCCGGGGACGCAGGTTCGAGTCCCACCGATAGATGCTGATAATTTTCAACCATCGCCGAGTAGCAGCACAGATCATCAGTCAACTCTAACTTCGGCGACTTCGGTCAAGTACAGCACCGAGGGGCAGCATGGGCCAAGGAAATGTCATGTGAGTAGCGGGCTTTTTTTCACATTTGATCACTTTTTTTTATGCCCTTGAACGGACTCCTCTGCTGTAAAAAAAAAAAAAAAAAGTCATATACCACGGCAGCCACTATAAATAAACTTCGCCTACGTCACTAACGGAACGGGGTCGCTATAAGGAGCAGCTAAAAATTAGAAAGTTACCGTTAGAACCACTCAATATCATCAACATTTTCTACCGGTGTCTGTGTTTCTTTCTTACACCCAGAAATAGCATCTCTGACATTATCTCTTCACTTTTTCTTTTTATTTCCACCCAGACACGTTCATCACAAGATCTCTAAGGAGTAGGTAGATCAAGACGTCACTCACAGGATATAAATAAACCGAGCCAGAATCAGTGAGTTTTCTGATCTCTTAAGAAAGGTAAGATTATAACCCCAGAGATGCTAAACATGACCAGGAAGAATCGAACATATCCAATATGCCTCTTCGCTCCTTCTATGTTTCTTCTTCGTCGAGACGCAAAACAGTGGCTGAAGGCTGGTGTTGAGGTGCCAGGCAAATAAGTGGGAGGAGTAGAAGTAGTTTAAAGTTAAAGGGACATATTATTAAACATTTCGGCGCCCAAGGACACATTATTTGACAAGACTTTCGTAGGAGCTGTGGGTATTTCCAGGGAGGGGAGGAAGTTTTATGGCCCTGGTGGTAGTTTGGCAAAGCTTCTGTACCATGAACGGGGAAAAAAAAGCACTCATGAGAACCCGATCAATCTCCTTTACGGCCTTTGGAAACAGTTGATGTGAGGGGCGGAAAAAGGCGGAAGAGTCTGAGAAAACGAGAATACCGACCAAACACTAACACCCCCATAGACCTCCGTTCCAATTAGTAAGTCCACACCAAGGACTTTCATCCCATAGGTTCACGCTCCTTCTGCCCACGTGGGGGACCGGAGCCTCCTCAACCCCTTAGAAAATCTCCTTCTCGCCCCTTAAAACCACAAGTCACGTCTACCACAAAGTCCCTAATCCAGCCCAAGCCTCCCCTGGCGCCCCTGAGGCTTAAGTTACGACCAAGTTTGCATCCCTGACATTCGCGGAGGCAAGGAGGAAGTATGAGGGCAAGGGGGCGGGGGCAGGAGGGGCAGAAGGAGGAAGAGGCGGAAGGGCGGGGGAGTCGTAAGGGGTGGCAAGGATTAACTACGGTGAGGCACGCCCCTCCACCTCCTCCCGGGGGAAATTTCTGCGTCTTCGAACTCTTGATCTAAAGGACTCCTGGAGAGGCTCTGGCCAGGACGCGGAGTGATGGCCGGGGAGGGGGAGAGATGGAGGAGGGAAGAGGAATGAAGGAAAGAGGCTGGAGGAATGAAGTACGGAGGAAGAGGGAGGAGTAGGGGAGAGATGGAGAAGGGAGGAAGGAATGAAGTACGATGAATGAAGGATGGAGGAATAGGAGGAAGGGCATGCAGGATTGATAAAATGGAGAGAGAGAGAGAGAGAGAGAGAGAGAGAGAGAGAGAGAGAGAGAGAGAGAAATGTGAAAAAGTTAAAACAGCAAAGCTTGGCGCGGAGGGGAAGCAGGAAAGAAGATAAACAGAGGAAGCGGAGAGCGAGGAGGGGAGCGCGCGTGGAGGCAGGGCGAGAGAGGACGATGCTAATTCAAATGAAAACACAGAGGGGCGAGCGAGTAGGCGCGGGGGGCGGTGAAAATGAAGAATATACACAGACTTAAGCGCTAGTGATAATGATAATAATGATAATGATAGAAATAATAAGGGATTGAGAAATGAAAAAAATAATATAAAGTAACTCTTAATTACTACAACGAAAACATAGATAAAATAATTAATATATAAGCAAAATACATCCTTTACGAAGCACAAGGGGAGAGGAACCAAAATTATTGAAGCATAAGGTTAAAATTGACATGTGTGTGGACTTTCTAGTGGAATAATAATAATAATAATAATAATAATAATAATAATAATAATAATAATAATAATAATAATAATAATATTAATAATAATAATAATAATAATAATAATAATAATAATAATGAACGTTGGGAGAGCAATTACATACAATCAAAAAGAGTGTTTCAATTAATTTGTATCGCCTTTCTTCATAAGTAAAGTCCCTTGTCTCTTCCCGTCATCTAAAATTATATTATGAGCTGTATTTCTATCTCCTCGACTCACTGTTATAATGGGAAAATCTTTATCAATTCCCTAAAAGCAAAAATTTAGTCTATCAGCAAAATATAAAATAATAAAAAATAAAAAAGCTCTCATAATGCAGATTGCCCAATAATAATAATGATTTCTCTGTTTGTTTACTTAAATTTGTTTACTGGACAAAAACACTTTATTTACTCCTGAATGAAACACGATATCGATCATTCATTGTTAAGCTTTTCTCAGAATTACTAGGTATGACTTTATCGCCGGGGAATCTAAATTTACTAAGGTATTCACAGTCTATCCTTATTCCAACATAATCAAAATCGTTCATATAGGACTTCTATTTAAGTCGTGAATCATTCTAGAGATTGTGCCACCTTTTTTCACGTCTTTTTTTAATTGAAATATTTTTGCTTTTCGTGTGGAGTTTAGTGGTTGCCGAGCTGTCCTCAATATAACATAGCATCCAAAAGTTTTATGAACACTTAATCTACGCCCTGCCGCCTGAGTGCCTGCCTGAGTGCCGAAGTTTTAACTGGGTCGAATATCTTTGCTCTTATGCATTAAATATTTTGTTCCAACTTTTCTTGGCGTTGCCCAAACATTTGCCGAAAACTGGAGGGTGAAGAGAGGAGCTACGAGTCACATAACGCCTCCAGAAATAGCTCCGTTTCTTAGAGAGCGCCTATGCCTCATCCACGTTGCCTCAGTTAGCACCCTGCAGTTTCTCTTATTTAGTGGAATATGTCTTGGTGTGAAGTTTGCAGGGTCATCGATTTGGCGTCTCCCTCATAAGAAGTCAAACTAGGCCAAGAGCTCGCAAAATCTACTTCGTTTATTTTCTATATACAACACACACACACACACACACACACACACACACACACACACACACACACACACACACACACACACATTCCTCCCCCCACCACACACATGCACAAACAGTAATAAGTGACGGGAGGCAGCGGTTACACATTCAACATGCACAAGTGATGGCTACGAGGTCCGGGAATCACTGTTTTCGAGGATCGTTGAGTGGCCACAGATCACCGACATGCGACTGCCACTACACCGTTAAGTGGATCAGCGCGGCGGGCTGTTTATCGTGCATTATGAGCCTGCAAACGCAAACAAGTCATCGCCAACGACCCGTGCAACCAACCAACCAACACAGTTTTCACTCCATGGACTTCGCCGCGCCAAAGATTTCATGAATGTTTAACGCTTTCACTGAACGCACAAATCCATTAATATCATTGACTCGATATAATGCAGTGGGTGGAATTCCTCCCGAGATTATTGTTACAATTTGAAGGAAACACTAATCCAGAAATGCATATATTCTTGAGGTGACCAAAATCGGTATTAGGCTATCAAACGCTTTCGCATCTCACATCAGCAACTTCCGCAAGGGCCAACAAAGGGATCAATCGGGTTCTCATGAGTGTTTTTTTAGGTTCATGGTGCAGAGGAAGGGTCAGACTACCACCAGGATCATTAAACTACCACGGGAACTGCCCACAATTCCTACGAAAGCTTTGTCAAATGTGTGATTGGGCGCCGAAAGGTTTAAAAATACGGGCGCCAGAGTTGGGACGCCGCGCGCAGCTCCGACCGCCGCGAAGTAGATGGGGAACGGAAGCCCAAACCGGCGGGGCCATTCTTCAGGTGTTTAATGGATGCGGATCATTCTCGGGATTGAAGGCGAAGCAGTCAGGGGATTTATGACAATGCCTCGCAAGGAAATAAGTGCTTAACCATCGAGTAATAATATATCAACCTGTACTTGAACATAATGCTGAGATTTACTGCCTGACAGGGGAAGAAGAGTAAGGGGTTAGGGGTGAGAGGGGGGAGGATTGCAGAGGTCAGTGAGTCAGTGTAACGTTCCGTGCTGATGCTGTTGTTGTTGCCGCTGTATACCATGATTCTTTTTCCCATCACAATAAACAAGAGGGAGCGATGGTTATTACAATTCCACTACCGGTCAAGATGATCACTGTAATTACTTCGGGCATTAGCGGGTGACGCACGGCTGCCGCAGCGCCGCACTGTGTACTTAACGAAATTGGTTCAACGTACACCACCAGCAACGAGCGAGGAGGGCCGGGCAGCGCAGTGTGTCCCCCCGGTGGCGGTGTATTCCCTATCTCTCTACTGGTACGTGACGCCCACTCATGAACAGGGCAAGGCAGGTTAGGTTAGATTAAGTTACAGGGCAGACTAGGTTAGGTTAGACTACAGAGCAGGTTAAGTTAGGTTAGGTTAGGCTACAGAGCAGGTTAGGTTAGGTTAGGTTAGACTACAGAGCAAGTTAGGTTAGGTTAGGTTAGACTATAGGTTAGGTTAGGTTAGACTACAGAGCAGGTTAGGTTAGGTTAGGTTAGACTACAGAGCAGGTTAGGTTAGGTTAGGTTAGGTTACAGTCCAGGTTGTGTGAAGTTAGGTTAGGCTAGAGGACAGGTTAGGTTAGGTTAAGTGAGGAAAGTTAGAATTTTCTAGAGTTAATTTTGAGCGGGAATCACAATGAGAGTATTTTCCAGAACACCCCATGGTTAGTTTCGAAGCTACCTACAGCCAAGCGCCTTTACTCTGAAACCACATAGCCATATTGAGAGATTGGGACCATACCCCCGGCGTCGTGTGCTGGTATACCGTTCACGCTGCCTTGTAACCTGCAGACATCCCTGCCTCAGGAGCAGCGCGCCTTGCCGGGTAATTCCTTCCTCCTTGCCAATCTGCATACCGAGGAAGCGAGCACGAAGGATCAGAGGCATAGCAGGCACAGGAACTGACCACGGCCCCCATGACCAGAGGTGGACACGGGCGGAAGGGGAGTGATGTAGTGTGGGATGAGGGGTCAGGGTAAGGAGAGAGAGAGAGAGAGAGAGGAGAGAGAGAGAGAGAGAGAGAGAGAGAGAGAGAGAGAGAGAGAGAGAGAGAGAGAGAGAGAGAGAGAGAGAGAGAGAGAGAGAGAGAGAGAGAAACTTTTATAAATGACACAGTGCCTGAAAACTATGCTATAATTAAAGGTTACTCTAAGTGGTACAGAAAATATAGATAATCACAAGGAGGCGGTGTTGCGTTGTGCCTGAGTCAATGAATGTACAACTTATAGAGTATGACATTCCTGAAAACTTAGAAATAATCTTGTTCAAAATAATAAACAATAATGGCGCGGGCACTTTGTGTTGTGGGTGCTACAGACCTCCGGCACAAGGTCCTGCTGTCTTCAACTTTTTATTAAATAACATTGATAATATTATGAGAGCAAATAAGTGTGACAACATTATTATACATAGTAGTAGGGGACCTAAATCAGCGCACAGCACAAAGGGAGTCCGATAACTTACTAGCAGTATACGACATGGATAACTATGTTAACTTCCCCACACACAGCTCCGGATCCTTGCTTGATCCTGTCGTCACTGACCTCCCTCCAAACACTGTGCAATGCCACCCGCTGGGCTACGTGGGTACCTCAGACCATGTGGCCGTTCTCGCCAAGGTGGCATTCAAGCGTCACCGGGAGGAGAGCACCACAAGGACTCTGTGGCGCTGGGGGGCAACTGACTGGGGGAGGCTGCGCACAGCCCTGCAACAGCTGGACTGGGACGCGGTTCTGAGTGGCAGCGTGGAGCAGCAGGTGCACCAGTTCACTGAAGCTGTCCTCATGAGCAACACCGGTGGGTGCCACACCGCGAGCACAGATCCAAGCCGTCCGACCAGCCGTGGTTCGGGCCGAGGTGTCGTGCAGCATCAGACGCCAAACACCGCGCTTGGCTAACGTATAAGCGTAACCCAACTGCCTTCAACAAGAGGAGGCACAGGGAGGCAGCAGCCCGAATGCAAGACGCCCAGGCCTGGGCTAAGGACCAATGGGTGACTGCCACAAAAAACAAACTAAAAGGAGGCCAGGTAGGGAGCAAGCAGTGGTGGCACCTGGTCAAGGAACATCAAGGTGAGGTGCAAGAAGGCACAGTTCCGACCTTGAGAAGAGAGGATGGCACCATGGCACTGAACAATAAAGAAAAAGTAGAGTTGTTTGCCAAGACTTTTGCTGCCAAAATGACCGTCCCTCACCCAGAAAAAGAGCCACCGACTCTCCCTTCAGTTACAAAAGAAAAGTTGACAAGCCCCTCAACAACGGAGGTGGAGGTGTATCTGGCACTGAAGGCCTTAGACGCAGATAAGGCTGTTGGCCCGGACAATATCAGCCCCCGCCTCCTGCGTCAGTGTGCCAAGGAACCTGCTCTTCCCCTCTCCAAGATATTCAACCAATGCCTTCATACCTCCACCTGGCCGCAGAAGTGGAAGACTAGCCATGTTGTTCCTGTGCACAAGAAGAACGACCGAACGGACGTGAGGAACTACAGGCCGGTGTCCCTCCTATCAGCAGTGGCAAAAGTGTTGGAGGGAATAGTGGCTGAGCGGATCACTAGACACCTGGATAGGCACTATCTGTTGAGTGCCAGGCAGTTCGGCTTCAGGAAAAACCGGTCAGCAGCCGATCTCCACCTACTACTATCCAACGAATGGAGTTCACAGCTGGACCAAGGAAGAGCCACTGCTGCTCTGGCACTAGACATTGAGGGCGCATTTGACCGAGTGTGGCACACCGCCCTATTAGAAAAAATGAGAGCAGCCGGATTGGAGGGAAAGCTTCTGTGCCTGATGGAAAATTACTTAGAGGAACGCCACCTTCAAGTGGTCCTGAATGGGCACAAGTCCTCCCCACAACGGATCCACGCCGGCGTGCCACAAGGCAGCGTCATCAGGCCACTTCATGGAACATATACATAAATGACCTCCTCCATCTTGTTCCTAGTGCCAAGCGTTCGCCGATGACATCACTTTGACTCACAAAATAGAGCCAGGAGGAGAGGCCCAGGCAGCACGCCAACTAAGAGCCACCTCCGGCGAATTGCAGATTGGGGGAGTAAGTGGCAAAGTTAGTTTGCCCCAGCAAAACTCAGCTGCTAGTAGTGGCCAGGACACCTGTGGATCTCCAGCTTGAATTTGAGGACTCAAGCTGACGCCACGTGAGGAAGTGGAGGTGCTGGGCCTCACATATGACTTGAGGCTGACCTTCCGCACGCACATCCAGCAGCTGGCAAGGCAGCCTCACGGAAGCTGACGTCCTACGCAGAATCTCTGGCTGATGGACAGTCGAGGGCGCGAGGTTTTATACAGGCACAAATCCGATCCTCCCTTGAGTATTCGTGCCTAACGTGGGGGAGCTGCCAGTACCATCTGCGCTCCTCGACAAGATCCAGGAGAGGGCGGAGGATCATCACGGATCGACAACCGGAGCACCTACCGATCCTGCAGACCCTCAACACCGGCGAGACGTGGCCGGCCTCACCACTCTGTACAAAATACAGCAGGAGGGAGTGGAGCACCTGAGGACGCTGCGCCAGCCGGAGCGGGAGGTGACAGCCAACACCCGGTCAGCGGAGGCGGCACCCACGGCTCTGGTGGTGCAGCGATGCCGGACGACTCACTACCAGAGGCAGTTTATAAACACTTACGGCCTCGTGTTCAGGAGGACGCGAGTTCAATCCCCGCCCGGTGCCACCAAGCTGGGATTTTTCAGCCGCCGCCGAGTGGCTTAAAACTACCCACATGCTGTCCAGAAGACCACCTATCAACCCGGACTCTACATTCTAGGATCAAAGATGAGCTCTGGGAGGGCAGCATGAGCCAATGCAAGATGGCGCCACTATAAACACTCGCCTGCGCCAGAACGGGCTGGGCCGACCATCATGACCTACCGGAAAGAAGCCTTGGACCGACCATCAGGATCCACCGGAAGAAGCCTACCGGCGCAATAGGCTGCAATGTAAAAAAAAAAAAAAAAAAAAATATGGAACTGTCTCCTTGCGTCCGGTCAGCTGCCTCAGCAGTTCACACACCGGCAACAATATAAACTGTTTGTGAACCAGTGGCTGAACAATTTGTGAACAGGTTAGGCTTTCAGATAGGGGATACCAACTATGTTCCCTTTAGCCTACAAACTAGTGCCGCCATATAATGTAATGTTATAGGTACTGATGTGATGTAACAAGTGTCTGTGTAAATAAAATAAAAAATAAAATAAAAAGAGAAAGAAGAGAGAGAGAAATGTAATGAAATCAGTGTAGGTTCTTTACTGTTGTTGATCTCTCTCTCTCTCTCTCAGATGATTCAGGGGTGAAACTTGCCTTATGAGGACAGACTGAAACATTTAAATCTACACAATCTAGAAAGGCGAAAGGTTGCGAGGAGACCTGATCCAGAGTCTATAAATGGATGAAGGGCTTCAATAAAGGGGATGTCAATAGGGTTTGGTTATAAAAGAACCAAGTAGGACGTAACAATGGTTTAAGTTATGAATAAATTCAGCTTCAACAAAGACATGGAAGCAAGAATTGGTTTACCAATAGAGTGGTGGATGAATAGAGCAGGCTTGGCAGCCATGCTGTGGGTGTAATATAAATACGTTCAAGACAAGGTTGGATAAAGTCATGGATAGTGAGTAAGGTGGGGTTAAGATTACAGGAGCTGCTTATGGGCTAGCAGCCTTTGAGACTCCATACGTTCTTATGTTCTTATGTTCTCTCCTCCTCCTTCAGAGACCCTATGATTGGATCCTGTCTGTTCCAGGTGACAATGAAGACGAGAAGGTGGAGACGCACTGACCACGCCTCCAGATATTGAGTGTGGCAGCGCTGGACAAAGTGAGGGGGGCAGGGGTCGTTGGGGGGGAGGGACCAATGCTTCTTCTCCTCACTCCTTCCCTCCTCAACTGTTGTCCTGTTATCCCTCTCTCTCTTCCTCCTTCTCCTATTTTCCTCTTCCTCAACTTCTTTTTACCTTTCTTCCTCCTTCTTTCCTCCTATCATCCTTCTTTTATCTCTCTCCTTTCCTCTTCTTCAGTGTTTATTTCATCATTCCTTTGTCTTCTATCATTTCCTCTTTCCTCACATTTCCTTCATTTTCACTGTCTTTCTCTCCTTTCAAAATCTGTCTCCCTTTCTCTCCTCCTGTCACCTCCCCCTACACACACACACACACACACACACACACAGATATGAAACAGAAACACTTTCTTTGCATTGAGAACAGCCACTAGTTCCTTCTCCTCCCCCTCACCCCCCAACCCCAAACACAAACACAAAGTACAGACAAGAGAGAGAGAGAGAAAAAAGGCAGAGACACCAAACCAGACCTTCTTCCCCGGACACAAAGCGGCCTCTTCCACAGCCAAGGAAAGCGCCGAGGAAGGTGCAACAGAAGGGCTCAGTCAAGCTCACAATGGGACGAAGGAGGACTAAACAGGCGACTGTACCCGCGATTACGCCAGATGAGACTCAGATCTTAAGAAAAACGTTTCAGTGCAAATTCAACTTTCCTCTTCCTTTTCAGGGTTGTTTCTGCGAGCAGGTGGCAGGTGGCGGTGAGGGGAGGAAAAAAATATAGAAAGGCAGGGGTGTATACAAAGCCTCCATGCAGCCGGAAGCCTCCAATACCATCAGGAGGAACAAACAGTTTGGACTCACGCCCAGAATACAGGCAGGCAGGTCTGAACACTCTTGGAGATGCGCGCCAGTAAACGATGAGTATAGAAAGGAGGAAAACATCTGCTGCTACTGCCCCTGGTGATGTTCCTGCTGCATTGTTTTAAGGAAATGTAAAAGGAGTTTGGGCACGAATAAGAGAGTTGCAAGTATTGAATAAAGGGAAAGTATAAGTAAAAGTAAGTGAATAACGCTTTTAACATGACCTTATAGCGAGTCGAGTAGAAGTAAAGGTCTCTGTTATATGTTGATTGATGTTATTACAGTAGTATGGTTGACTTTTGGTAGTATGCTGATATTGTCATTATCATTAGGCATTATATGGAAGTCTCGTTGATTATATGGTAGTCTGGCAGATGTAATTATGGCAGTAGGGTTAATGTATTACTGTACTTAATTACTTTTGGCTACTCTTTACTTTACTTTTGTGGGAGCGGCAGTAGCAGGCCTTTTTTATGTGTTTCTTGTTTTACCCTTTTGTTGCTTGTAATGGCCGTATCCTTTCATGTAAAAAAAAAAAGCAAGTTGAATAAAAATAACAAAACAATCGACACATACAATGAAAAATAGCCCCGAAAGAAAACGACGAATATTTAAACTAATCCTTTCCAGTCACCCTTCTTCTGTTATCAAAGGCACATCCACCCATCCACCACCCCCCCACACACAGACACACACACACACACACACACACACACACACACACACACATACACACAACCCCCTCATACCACCAAACACAACCTCCCTCCCCATCCACAATAGGAATTAACACGGCGGCCGGCAGTGGGTGGGTCAAGCACTATTGGGAAAACACGGTGGGGCGGGCAAGCATCCTGCAACACCTCGACAAACAATTTACGTCAGTGAACTGAGAGCACAAAATCCCGCCGTTTGTGTTCCTTCCCTCCCTGCAGCCTTTCCGCCCCGCCATTGCTAAGCTAAGAACTTGAAACAGCGAAACAATGAGGATATAGCCAGAGGGGAGGGTAGCAACACTGAAGAGAAGAAGAAAATAAAGAAAAACATAAGTGAACAGGGCTAGAGAGTGTATATGAAAAAAAGTAAGGGATGAGAGAAGAGAATTTGGGGCACTATGAATGAATGCTTATGAAACTCCCCTACACACACACACACACACACACACACACACACACACACACACACACACACACAAACACCTCCCCAAACAACAAAAACACCCCACACTCCACTTCGATCATAAGCTAGCAGGCAAACACACAGAGAGAGAGAGGAGAGAGACAAATAAAATAAACAGCAGAGAGAGAAAAAAAAGAAAATAATAAAACAAATAGTAAAGAGAAAAAAAAAGTGACTTGCGGGTAACAGGAAACAATTTGAAGTCAGGTCCCGTCCGCCACACGAGCATTTACAGGCGATCGACTGCTCTCAGCCCGAAGATATAAATGTATGTGAGGTTATTTTGAAACATATATTTTTTCCGGCAGAGTTTAGAGTGTGGGTGTTAGGGAGGAGTGTTTGTGGGTGTGAGAGATAGGTGGGAGGTTGAGTTGTGTGTGTATGTGTGTGTGTGTGTGTGTGTGGCATGGACGTTTAGAGGCACATCGATCAATGGAAAGTTTGTACACACACACACCTACAAACACGCCAGCAGACAACAATGACCAGTATCAGGTGGTGGTGTTGGCAGGAAGCACCTCATTACACAAGACTATGCCTCCTAACGACAGCAACGACGACGACGACAACATAACGACAATGACGACGACAGAAACACAAAACGATAATAATAACAACACAAACAATTACTAAAATACTGAAAATTCTCTTCTTCTAACATATTATCACACTCCCCACTCCTCCTCCTCCTACTAATTTCAATAATGAGTTTAATTATACAACAAAGGCATCAACAGCATATAGTCACACTCACGTGAACACCGCTGGAATGTAGTGTTGTGTGCTACAGCTATCACACACACAAAAAAAATGAAAGAGAAACCACCTCAGGAATTCAATGGCACAAACTATTTTCCATAAACATGACGAAAGAGCGGCGATGTAAGATACTCTGTGCGGAAAAGCATGAGGCAGAGACAGCTGTTTGGAGCGTGACGTGTGGTGAGGGGAAAGACGAACTGCAAAGTGAAATCAGACTGGGGAACTCGTTTGACCCCTTCTCTTACCTTGGTTTGACGTTGGCTCCCGTAAGGTCCTTTTCCTCCCAGTCGCTCTGCTACCACCAGTCCTATCACCTGTCTCTTCTACCTAACATATGAGAGAAGAAGTAACGTGTTGGGATTGTGTGGCAGAGCGGCAGGAAAGGACAATGGAAACCAACACAAAACTAACCTGGGGAAAGACTCATTATGGCTGTATGAGCTGTCGTGTCTTGGGGCGAGTCACTGGGAGGCCCCAGGAGTGTGTTGTAGCATCAATCAGAGTATAAACAAGACTACAGAAGTTTATTTTTCTATAGATTACGTGGATTGCTGATGGAAGTGAATGAAACTAAAATTATATAGTTGAAATAAAACAAGAAGTAAGAAGAAGAGGAGGAGAAAGAAAGAAGAAAGAAGAAGAAGAAGAGGAAGAAGAAGAAGAAGAAGAAGAAGACGATCAAGAAGAACTGTAAAAAGAAGAAGAAGAAGAAGAAGAAGGGTTAGAGGAGATGACTACGCAGAGCAAAGAGTCAAATGGAAAATAGAACAGCGTGAGAGATCGATGCGAAGGACGATGATGCAGGGGAATAAGACATGAAAGGCAGCCAAGAAAGTGGTGTGATTGGCGAATGACTGTGGGAGGACTTTGAATAGCAGGGGGTGGGGTGGGGGGAAAAGGGAGAGAAGGAAAGAAATTGATGAAGGATGAGACAGGAGAATGGAGGAGGAAGAGGAGGAGAGGAGGAGGCTTGCCTGAATGAGCAGATAAGATTGGGATCACATATCTTTATACAGCAACCCACCTACGCACCCACCCCCAACTACCAGCCAACACCACCTCCCTCCACACAACCCCACACATATTCCTCCACCTCCACCCCCCTCCACCACACACAGTTTAAAGCGTTAGTTACAGAAGCGACCTCAAACCCTCGCAGTACTGTGAAAGTGGTCGGATGCTGTGAAGGAGAGGAGAGAGAGTTCATGATGTGATTCTTTTAGTGTCCTCTCTCTTTCCTGAGGTGGTGGCGCTCCCTGCATAGGCTGAATGGTGGGTGATTGGCAGCCTGGGCAGAGGTGATGAGTGGAGCCATGCAGCCTTTCGTGCCCTTCAGTGGTATACAGTTCTCCTTTTCACATATACAACTCACTATGGTGCTATTCTTATTTTCTTTTCAGCCTCCATCCAAGTCATACATCTGCAGCGACTATAAATAAAATTCGTTTGCGCCACTAATGGGCAAGGTCGTCTAAGTGGCCCTCAAGAGACCCCTGGCGCAATAGGCAACACAAAAACAAGAAAAAATCCCTCAATCTGCACGTGTGTGTATGGGGGGAGGAGGGGGTTGTATGACAGATAATTAAATATTGATAATGATTAATGAACAATTGATATTACTGCTACTACTGCCTACTACTCTCACAGGTGTTGAGATCTTAATTAGTTTCCATCAGACATTTAAAAAGGTAAAGGTGAAAGGTAAAGAGTGGGAAAATAAGAGAGAGAAGAGGATGTTTGACACAATTCTCTCTCTCTCTCTCTCTCTGTGTGTGTGTGTGTGCTCTGGGGTGACGTCTAACAACAACAACAACAACAAGCTGGCTGTTTCTGTTTGTGTTCAGTGGATGTTGAAAGAATAGCTTATTTTTCTTGCATGGACGACAACACTTAAAGGGTAACTATTTATTCACCGAGAAAATAAAAGAAATAATAACAACCATGAACTTTTACATACACGTCGAAGCTCTTACATATAGCTTTCCTTTTCCGTCACTCCCCTTCCCTTCCCTCTTAATCCTTTTACTTATTTCATGTTTATTCATTCTCTCTCTCTCTCTCTCTCTCTCTCTCTCTCTCTCTCTCTCTCTCTCTCTCTCTCTCTCTCTCTGTCTTTCTCTCTCTCTCTCTCTCTCTCTCTCTCTCCCTGTCTACACAATGAGATAATAAAAAGAGACAGATGGAGACAAGACATATCTTTGAGATCCTCCAAACTAATCCAGATCCTCTTCCTCCTCCTCCTTCTCCTCCTCCTCCTCCTTCCTCCTCCTCCTCCTCCTCCCCCTCCTCACTCCTCCTCCTAAACGCGGAGAAAAGATCACGAGGACAAAGGAGAATAAAGAAGGAACAGGAGCAGCAACAGGAGGAGGAGGAGAAGACAAATAATAAATAAAAAGGGTAATTGAGAGAAGGGAAGAAAATAATAACATAGGAAAGCCAGGTCTGTGTGTGTGCGTGTGTGTGTGTGTGTGTGTGTGTGTGTGTGTGTGTGTGTGTGTGTGTGGGAAAGCCAATAAAAGGTACAAAATCCTTTAAAATATAAGTTTCACACTCAAATCACAACTCAGAATAATATTTTTCCCCGATGCCATATGTAATGATCCTCTAACAATGGAGCAGAGTGTAAAGCGTGGAGAGGAGGAGGAGGAGAAATGATTCATGGAAAGAATGAAGGAAGAGATAGATGAAAAACAAAAGGAAGGAGGAAGCAAGAAATGTGAGAAAGGACTGAAATGAGGAGGAAAGAGCCATGAAAGCAAGGAAGGACGTAAAACAAAGAAAGAAAGGGATGAAGGAAGAAGAAGGAAGAAACAAAGAGACAAGGAATCAAGTACAGAGAGGAAGAAAAAAAAAAGAAGTAAAGAGAGAATGACCTCATAAAGGAGAGAAGGAAGAAACGAAGGAAGGAAATCGAGCCTCAAGGAAACAGGAGACTTATGGAAGGCGTGAAAAAGACAGTCAAAGGTAAGGCAAGTAATTGAAAGGCAAGGTAGGGTATAAACACGTTTTTTACAAGAAGGGAGACAGCTCAAAGGGCACAAAAAAGGAAACAATAACAAAAAAAGCCCGCTACTCGCTGCTCCTAAAAAAAGAATCAAAAGAGGTGCCCGAAAGAGAGGTCAAACAAAACACACACAAACACAGAACAGATGATGATGACTGACTCTAATAACTAACCCTGACTAGAATATTAGACGTGAGGGAGACAGCGTTTGAAAAATGAAGAACGCATTAGTACAAAAAAGAAACATGTCATACCGTTTAATCTCCTTTCACGTTTTACCCTAACTGCCAGCGCCATAAGGTCACGATGAAAAGAATGATCAGGCCCTTAATGAGCAGGTGTTGCCAGCGCTGGACAAAAAAAAGCCATTATTTTACATGTGATTTCAGGACGTGTGTAATTAGTAGGCTGTTGAAAAAATGAGTTCAATTCAATCAGAAGACGTAAATAGAATCAGGACAAATACCAACAACAGATATATATATATATATATATATATATATATATATATATATATATATATATATATATATATATATATATATATATATATATATATATACATATATATATATATATATATATATATATATATATATATATATATATCTCTATATATATCTATATCTCTCTCTCTATATATATATATATATATATATATATATATATATATATATATATATATATATTATATATATATATATATATATAGATATAGATAGATGAATAGATAGATGAGATGAATAGATGTAGATATAGATGTAGATGTAGATGAATGCAGATGGATAGATGAATGTAGATGAGATGAATATAGATGAATGTAGATGGATATGTGAGTAGATGTGGATGAATAGATAGATAGATAGATAGATGGTAAATGGATGGATGGATAGATGAATGTAGATATAGATAGATAGATAGATAGATAGACAGGATAAACAGAGATACAAACAGGAATCAAGACAGAAACACTAACTGAGGAAAATAGATAGATAAATAGATAGGTAGATAGATAGATAGATAGATAGATGAATTAGATAGATAAGGAGAGAGAGAGAGAGGTGTAGAGGTGCATAACATAACAAAGGCGATAAAAGTTACCTCTGTCACCGCAATCCATTACATACATTAGCCAGGGACACGCACACACACACACACACTCCCCGCATATACACCGATATTAGCATCCCACACGAGCACAACAAAACATAATATTTCCCTGGAGATGAACGACAGAACACGAAGAGAAAGTAATATGCAATGATGATGATGATGATGATGATGAAGGAGGAGGGAGGAGGAGAAGAAACACAGAAACACTGAAGGACACGGATGAACACGGTGAATACTGCAGAACACTGGTGAACACAGAAGACCAGGAAGAGGAGGAGGAGGAGGGAGGGAGAGGAAGGCAGTGGGATAAAGCATGGGAGTCTTGGAGTAAGCATGGAGTGAGTGGCTTGAAGATGGGTGGCGATGTGTGCGTGCGTGTGTGTGTGTGTGGAGAAAAGCAGGAGAGGATAGGTCAAAGTGCAGGGTGGGAATGTTGCATGGCGGCGTGGGGAGGAGGGAGGAAGAGGGGGAGGGAGGAAATGGAATAGGTCATGGGTGTGTTAGAGGTGAGGGAAAGAGTCTTGAAGTGAAGGTGAGAGTGTGTTGGGCATTTGGGTGGGCTGTGTAGGAGGGACGTAGTATGGGTGTGTGTGGAAGAGGGTGTTCAGGGGTTGAGGAAGAAGGGATGAAAGAAGAGTAAGAGCTCAGAGCGTGAGAGGTTGTTCCATGTAGAGATTGGAGGGAGGAAGGGGAAGGAGGAAAAAGGAGGAGCACTAAAAAGGAAGGAATAAGAGGAATGAACTTGCCTTTGAGAGAGAAAGTAGGGAAAGATGGAGGAGAAAAGGAAAGGCATAGAAAATAGGAAAAAAGAAAGAAAAAAGAGCAATAAACAGGGGGGCTTGGGAGGAGAAGGATGAGGAGAACAATGAAAAAAAAAAGGAATAAGCAGGAAAGGCGAGGAACAATGAAGAGAAAGGATAAAAAATGGAAAAAGAAAGTCCAGAAAACCAAAGAGGAGAGGGACTAAAGGATGAAACTTTCGATGTTCTGATGAAGACCATAAAAAAAAGCTTATAGGAAGGAAAAGAAAGAGAGAGAGGGATGTGATGGAAGTGTTATACAAGCAGAAAAAAAGAAGGAGAAAGGACAGGATGGAAACGGCGTGATGGGCGTTCCAGGAAGAGTGGTGGCAAGGGAGGAATGGAAGGAAGGAAGGAAGGGAGGAAGGAAGGAAGGAAGGAAGGAAAAAAGGGAGGAAGGAAGAAAGAAAAACTAAAGGAAAAAAAAAAAAAAAGGAAGGAAAGGAAAAATATAGAAAAAAGAAAGGAAGGAAAGAAGGAAGGAAAGAAGGAATGAAGGAAGGAAGGGAAGAAAGGAAGCAAAGGAAAAGGAAAAAAAGGAAAGGGAAGGAGAAATATAGAAAAAAAGAAAAGGAAGGAAAGAAGGAAGGAAGGAAGGAAGAAGGAAGAAAGGAAAGGAAGAAAAGAAACAAGGAAAGAAAAAAAGGAAGGAAAGGAATAGAAAAGAAAAGGAAGGAAAGAAGGAAGGAAGGAAGAAGGAAGGAAGGAAGGAAGGAAGAAAGAAAGAAGGAAGAACGAAAGGAAGGAAGAAATGAGAAAAAATATGAAAAAAAAGAAAGGAAGGAAGGAAGGAAGAAGGAAGGAGTAAATAAAAGAAACAAGGAAGGAAAAAAAAAAGGAAGGAAGGAAGTATAAGAAGAAAAAGGATGGAAGGAAGGAAGAAAAGGAAGAACCAAAGGAGGAAGAAATGAAAGAAAAGAAAGAAAGAAAAGAAAGGAAGGAAGAAAGAGGAAAGCGTGTGGGATATCGGAAATGAGTATGGAAACAAGAGAAAAGTGAAGGAAACAAAAGCAAAAGATTTGAAGAGGAAGGAAGAGGAAAAGGGAAGAAGGAAGAGGAAGCTTACCACACATAGCAGCTATAGAAGAGACGGGCTTACAGCAACATACTTAATGAAACAGGATGTGCACTTGGCCAAAAGGGGTCTTCCAGTAGTAAATGTTCCTATCAACGACCTTGTTTTAAGGGAGCCATGCAGAACCTCTCTGTGCCAGCCTAGAAGAGAGAAAAGAGGGAAGGAGGAGGAGGAGGGTTGAAGGATGAGGTGGGAGTGGAGGGTGTAGAGAGGAGTAAGGAAGGGGATCTGGAGTCTCCTTCCTCTCGTGATCCCGATTGGTCTGAGTAATACATCGGGACGCATTAACTAACGAGGGAGATGCAGGTGAGGCGGTGCTTCCCTCTCCTTGCCCACAGCCGACGTGGGGAGACAGAGATAGAGAAAAGGGAGAGGGAAAGAGGAGATCCAGACGGACAGACAGACCTTGAACAAGGGGCCGGATAAATTGGAAATGACCGTTCTCGTAAACATCAGAGTGAAAGGAAGGAGAAGAGAGAGTAGTCAGACTGTTCTTATAGACTTCAGTAACCTTCCTATGGCAGAGGCAAGTGTGGTTTAGCATCAGAAGAAGCCAAAGCGGAAGGAAACAAAAATAATAAAGACGATCTGAAGATGTTTATATATACAAATAAGTGAATGAAAAATACCTATAACACTAAAACCTGTAATGAGCAAACCATGGAATAAATACCTAAGTGAACCAGCCAGAGTAAATATTGTCCAAAGCAAATATGTGTAACAAAATAAACATGAATCCACACACACACACTCAACACACCTAGCTCAGGGCAGTGATGATAAACTTGCAAAGTCTCGGAAGTTAAGACAAAGCACTGCACAAAAACAGAATTGCGCATAGAAATGAACTGAAAAAGAGAGAGAGAGAGAGAGAGAGAAGCACATCTTTGTTGCCGGAGTGTTTACTTTTCGCAACGACAGCGCAATAAACCACGAAAGAAAAAGCCACACACACACACTCACGCACGTAATCCTTAATACATGCAGAAGCTCTTTATCTCTTCATCAACCTTGTACATACGCACGAAAGATTACACGGAAGGACTGAGAGACAGAACAGGAGAAAATGAATAAATGATAAATAAAAATGGAACACAAACAGATGTCAGAACAGGATATAACACGTTGGTAATGGCTCGAGGGAAGGAAGAGGGAGGAGGAGGAGGAGGAGGGAGGAGGGAGGGAGGAGGAGGAGGAGGAGGAGAAAACATGGAAACATGGACAGGCAGGCAGCAGAAAGTCTATTGGCTCATTGCAGGCTGCCTCTCTCTTGCAGAGATTTAATCAATCCATCAGCCACAGGAGTGGCTTGTGGGAAGGATCAAGCTCTACTGGTTTCTGCGTGGATACGTTTGAGTTCCTCTGACATGGAAAGTGACGGTCATTGCGATTCTTGAAGGAGTTGATTGTTTCGCATTGACAGCCGTCTGCAGGAAGAGTTGTTCAATGGCGGACGACTCTGTTCGAAAAAATAACTCCTGCCGATATCCGTAAAGCATCGCTGGGCTAGAAATGTTTTACCGTTGTTTCTTGTTCGCGGGTTAGAGTGTAAGGAGGAGGAGGAGGAGGTGGCGGAGCGTCGGTCTAGCAGTCATGTGGGTTTTACGACTTGGTGCGAGGCTGCATGAAGAAGGCGATGCAGGGAGGGAGGAGAGAGAGAGAGGTGCGGCAAGTTAGAGTGAAGCTGAGGGATGAATTCTGAAGTTGGTGTGAGCAGCAAGCAGGAGCATGAGGGCGATAAGGTACAGGATTAGGGGTGGGCGCACTACTTGTGTATTTCGTCTACCTGTATTACGTCCCATTTGCCCCAGGTTATACTCTCAACCTTTTCTTTGAGCGCTGATGGGGAGGTGGGGAAAGGAAGGAAGTAGAGTATTGGTAAGAAGGTCTCAAACTCTTATCATCACCATCCACATGGTGGAGAAATAGTCCACAAAACCAGTGGGAAGTAAACAACAGTCGCAGGAAGACTGCACGCAAATTGGGAAAGACCATGGCAAGAGGGTTCAAGCTCTGAGTGAGTACTCTGTTCATGATCAAGCGAGGATAGTATAAAGGAAGGTATGATGGCTCCCCTCCAGGCACCAAGGCACTGCTGGGGACACTCACTTTCAGCTGGAGCAAGGCCGTTACCGGCCACCAGGAAAAACCATGATGCATCTCAACCCCGCAGTCCAAAGAAAATTATCAGGTCAACTTCCAAAACATGAACAATTTCGTCAAATTCGTGAGCTAGTATTGTGCCTACGACTACTTCAGGTAAGCTTCCCTCTCTCAAGCATTCGTTCTGAGCTGGAAAACCTAAAGGAAGAGCAGTAAAGCCACAGAAAAGAGCCAGCAAAGAGCAGTAAACAAACTGCCAGAGACTCAGAAAACCATATTACAGAGGAAGCAACAGATGCAGACAACAAAAACAATGAAGCCACGGCATCATCTCACAAGGATCCTCAAGAAAGGAAGACAGCCAGCACCGCTCATAAATGTCTCACTTTAACTTCAAAACGAACTTACTTACGTCAAGGATCGTGAACTGTATTGTGGCTACGACTACATCGATGTATGGCTTCCTCTCACAGCATTCGTCCTGAGCTGGAAAGGGGCCAAAAAGGAGAGAACAATTAACAGAAGCCTAGGAAAGAGGCCAGTAAAAGGACGCAGTAAAGCAAAGCACAATACACTACATACGCAGCAAACAGTTAGAGCAGCTCGCTGTGCACAAATGAACCACTATTGAGAGGAAGTGTCCTAAAGGTATCCTTAGAAGAAAAGATGCCACATCCACCTGTCCAAAGCATATGCGCTTTAACCTTTGGTAACCTCCACGCCCCGTTAAGGGAACATGAGCTGTACCGTAGTACGACTACTTCAGAATACATACTTTCGCCACTCCAAGCCACTCATCCTGCAGCGTTTACCTCGAGGAGGCCTCACCACCAGCCCACGTTAAGATCCGCCTCCTAACTCGCTGCAGCAAGCGCACCTCAGCACCTCCAGGAGAGCCAACACAGCAGAGCAACGACTCCTTCCAGCAAACAGTGGCCGGTATGCTGCACAGAAACTACCACCAACAGCCGCCACTCCCACAGCACCGCCATCACAACTCCAGCAACACATCTCATGAATGCAGAAACAACACACATTTCTGGAGAACAGACACATCGAAAGAACTCCAACTCCCACCAGCAAGAATCGTGTCAAGAGGAGAGCGTAAAAGCCAGTGATGGCAGTTTTCTGTGAGCACAGGGCGAGTACACAAGAGTCGTGATCAAACTCAAATGTTCAGCAACTTAACCGTTGACCAATACATTCAGGTGAATTTCTCAATACCCCTTGAACAGTAACTGTCGTCATCACTCGTTGACCAGTGATAACAGTGACTGAGGTGCAAGAAGCACCACAAGCACACTGGGAGAACAGCTCATACATCTGACAAATCTCCATGCAGAGGAACCCATCCCATGGAGACAGTGCCACTTCCTACTGAACGATTAATTCAAAAGTGTCGCATCTAAGTAGAATTTCGATGCGTAATTACATTTCTTATATTTCAAATGAAAAATAAGAAAATACTACAAAAACCTTATAGGCAGGGATATGAGGGTCGTGTTGTTCTTCAGAACAAGAAACGTTATATGAGAGTTATCTAAACGACCACCTTAGTAAGACCTGTTGAATTTGGGTTACTCAAGAGGAGGAGGAGGAGTGAGGAGGAGGAGGAGGAGGAGTAAGGAGGAGGAGGAGGAGTAGAAGAGAATGAGGGACTACACAGAAGGAGGAGGAGGAGGCAGGCAAGCAGAGCCTGAACTGCCAAATCTCTACCTGTGTTACTTATGCTTTGCCTGTCTTGTTTACTACGTGGTGTGACGCTAAAGCCGTAAGAGAGGAGTCAGAACCCGCAATCCCACCTGCGTCTGATTACCAACCTGGGAGGCTTTAGCAAGGCCGCATGAGTGTGTGGGGAAATAATGTATTGCAGTTCAGGGCGGGACGAGGACGAGGAGGAGGAGGAGGAGGAGGAGGAGGAGGCGGAGGAGGAGGAGGCTGAGGAGGAGAAGGAGTTGAGGTGGAATGGTAGGCAAAGGGTCAGGAGAAAGTAGGGAAGTGAAGTGGAGGAGGGAGGGAAGAAGTGGGAGGAGAGATGAAGGAAGGAGGATGTGGAGGAAAAGGAGAGGGGAAAGAGGGGGAAAGGAGGGAGGGAAGTAGTGGGAGGAGATGAAAAAGAAAGTGTGCTGGAGGAGGATGATGTGGTGTAGGAGAAAGGAGGAGGAGGAGATGAGAGTGGAGGGAGTGGGAAGCAGGTTGGAGAGCCAGAGGAGGTGGGGAGGAGTAAGTTTGAGGGTGCTAGG
Organism: Eriocheir sinensis; assembly: GCF_024679095.1. Lineage (NCBI taxonomy): Eukaryota > Metazoa > Arthropoda > Malacostraca > Decapoda > Varunidae > Eriocheir > Eriocheir sinensis. The sequence continues at coordinate 117,255 of NW_026112238.1, forward strand.
TGGGAGGGGTGAATTGAGTGGGGTGGGAGGAGTAGAAAGCAGGAGTCGTGTGTGTGTGTGTGGGGGGGGGAGGTAGTTCAAGGAGGCTGGGGATTGGGAGTAGGGGAGAGGGAAGAACATTAGGTGATCAAGTGTTCTTCGGACGATAAATTACGACTAACAAAGATGGCCACCTCAACCTTCCCTTCCTCCCATCACTTACTCTCCCTCCCTCTACCCCAAATGCCCATCCTCTTGCTTCTTACTCACTTCCTTCTGCTATATATACTAATTTCCTTTCATTTCTCTTTTTCAAGGAATCGCGTTTTAGGATCGCTTATATTCCTTGCTTGTAACAATCTTCCACTCATTTCCTCATTTTCGAGAGACTTATCAAAACTCGACTGCATGTTTTTCGATTCGATCTGCAAACAAGGCTTTTTTAATATTTTTTCCCCTTCTTCTCATCCCCGGTGAGGGCAAAAACTTCGGAGGTTTCTCTCTCGCATATTATTTTCATGATATACCCCAAAGGCATAAACAACAATACAAAAGCAACAACGCTGAACAGCAGCGACAACAACAACAATTACAACAAAAAACAACATAATAACAATAACAACCCGATTCCAAGACATGCACAACTTCCCACAACACATCAACAACAATAACTGTAACAACAACAACAACGACAAGGGAAGAAAGGAAAGAAAGGAAAGAAAGGAAGGAAGGAAGGAAGGAAAGGAAAGGAAGGGAAGGAAGGAAAGGAAGGAAGGAAATTAAGGAAGGAAAAGCGAATAATAAGAGGTTCGGAAGATGGTATAAAAGAAACAAGGAAAAGGAAGGAGAAAAAGGAAAAGAAGTAAGGAAGAAAGAGCAACAAAGAAATAACAAAATATAATAACAACACAATTCCATACAACAACACTACAATATACTTATAACACCTTTACACACAAAAAGCCTCTCATTCCTCCCTCCTTTCCTTATTCTCTCTCATCTATCCCATCCTTCCTTCTTCCTTCCTCATCCAAAATACACCATCATCACCCATCGTAACTCTTCCCCTTTCCTTCCAGCGTCACATCTCCTCACATCTCGTCTGTCCGGCTCCCAATATCTTCGAAAGGAACAACAGCAACAGCAGCTTGCTTAACGGCAGGAGAAGCAAGCGTTGCTGCTCAGCTTCATCATGCAACTGATTTCACGACAGGGCAACTCAAGACTCAAAGGCAAGCTTCCCCGTAAGCTGCCATCAGCGAATGGCAAGGCACGCATCTGAAAAGAGCCGTGGGAGGAGACGCATGACACCAACTTGCCACCTCCCTCCCTGGCAGCATAAAACCATCGACGAGAGAAGGCGGACTGAGAGGGGATGAACAGGAAGGCCGGAGGAGGATGGGGTGGATGGAACCTACAGCCTGATGGACAATGGAAGGAGGGAGTTAAAGAAAGCAGAAGGGAGTGATGTAGGAGAAGGAAAGAGAAGCAGGAAGAAGGAGGAAGAAAGAAAAAAGGAGGGAGGGAGGATGTAGGGGGAAGGAAAGAAAACTAGGGAGGAGGAGGAGAGGTGCGTAGAGGGGAAGAAGGGAGGAAGGAGGGAGACAGAGGACAGGAGATTGATGTAAGGGGAAGGAAAGAAAAAGGAAAGCAGAACTGCAGACAAAAAAAAGAAAAGGATGACGAAAGGAAAGAAGAAGAAAACTGTTACGGAGGAGAGGAAATAGACAGAAGGAAGATGGTGTATGGAGAGGAACAGAAAGTAGAAAGTAAAAATACGTCTGGGGAGAAAATAAGAAAAGAAACAAACTAAATGAAAAAGAAACAAGACAAAAGAGGAAAGAAAAGAAAGAAAGAACGAGGAGGAAGAAGCAAAATATACAGAAAAGAAGAGAGAAGAGAAGAAAGGAAGAAGACCAACTTACTTACTTGATAGACGAGGGAGTAACAGGAAAGGAGAGTAATGTAGGGAAGAAAAAAAAAGAAAGAGAGATGAGAGTATGGAGGAAAGGGAAAAGACGAAGCTAAATAAGAAAAGAAATATAAGAAGGCCATGCAAAAAGTGAAGTAAAGGGAAGCAAATGAGAGAGATGGAGATGGAGAGAGAGAGAGAGAGGAGGAGAGTAAAAAGAAGGAAGAGGAGAGAAGGAGAGAGGAGGGAGGGAAGAGAGAGTGACGTAGGGGAAGGAAAGATAAACATGGATGAGTGAATGACGAGAAAGAGGAAGGAAAAAACAAAACAAAGAGAGAGGGAGAGAGGAAAAGGCATCGAAGGAGAAAGCAGGAAGAAGTAATGTATAGGAAAGAAAGAGCAGAGAGAGAGATGAGCCCAATAAGATGTCAGGAAAACATTCATAATATTGCATACGATAACTGAAGACGTATTGCGTTTAAAATAAAAAACACACACACACACACACAAACACACACACATCCCACCTGTACCAACAACAACAAAATAAGTGTGTGGTGAGCAATATAAGTGAACGAGAAGTGAGTAGAAAAATGAAATACCAGCAGGGACAGCTTGCATATCCATGGTGATGTGTGAGCAGAAAGAAACAAAATAAAGAACTGAAGACAGAAAGAGAAATTGAGGAGAACGCGATGGAAGTGAAAGGAAGATGAGAGGAGGGAGGAAGGAAGGAAGGTGATATGTTTACCTTTGTTTGGGTTTATTGTTATTTGCTCCGTAATTATCACGCTGATGAAAAAGTGGAAGAAGGGGAAGAAGAGGGGAAGAAGGGAAGAGAAGGTAAACAAGAAAAAGGAAGAACAAGGGAATAACATGAGATAGAGAAGAAAAAAAAATACTACTGCTACAACTACTGCTTCTAATAATATTTCGAATGATAAGAATAATAAAATGAAGAATAATAAAAAGAAGAAAAAGAAAAGGGGGAAGAGAAAGAAGAAGAAAGAAGAAAGAAAGCAGAAGTGAGAGACAGACAGACACACAGACAGACAAACAAAAGACAGAAACCACAATGAAAAGAAGCTTGAGAGAGAGAGAGAGAGAGTGAGAGATGAGACAGAACGGTGAGAGAGAGATATCAAATTAGAAGAAGCCAGAACAAACGGTGAGAGAGAGAGAGATTGACATAACAACTGAGACGTTAGGACATAGGACAACAGGACAACAACACACACACACACACACACACACACACACACACAATAAATGAAGACAAATTGAAACAGGACCACACACTTTTGACAGAGAGAAGGAAGAAAAGAAAAAGAAAGAAGGAGAGAGAGAGAGAGAGGCCAAAGAAGGAATAGACAACCGTAAAAGGAAGAGGGAGGAGGGTTAGGGAAATAGCGAGGATGCGGAGAGGGAAGCTTAGACGCCAAAGGCAGACGACGAGGGGAGATGACAGAGGAAAGAGGAGGAGGAGGATGAGGAAGACTAGGAGGAGAAAAGCAGAGAAAGAATGGGAGGGTGACAACAAGAAGAAAATAGAGAGAAAATATATGGTAGAAGAAATAAGGGAAGTAAGATGGAGAATAGGAAGAGGAAAAATAGGGAGTAAAAGAGGAGAAGGAGGAGGAGGAGGAGAACAAAGAAGACTAGGAGGAGGAAAACAAAGAAAGAATGAGAGGCTGACAACAACAAGAAAATAGAGAGGAAATATATGGTAGACGAAATAAGGAAGTAAGATAGAGAATGGGAGGAGGAAAAAGAAGGAGGAAGGGATTAGGAAGATAAGACAGAGGAGGAAGAGGAAACAGAGAGAAAGAATGGGAGGATGAGAACGAGAAAAGTGGGAAGGATGTAGGAATTGGAATCAGTAAGGGAGTAGGAGGAGAGAGAATAGGATGGGGAAAAGAAGGAGGAAAGGGATTATGCATAGTATTAGTCCCTCTCATCCTTTAGCTACTGAAGATCACACTGAAGAATTAGACTCCTCTGTACAGCAGAGTTTCAAAGGCCTTGAGTATAAGCTTGGTAGTTCTTCATTCTTCGTTTTACTTGAATCAGGAGTCTATTTCTTTTTATACCAAAGGCACAATATTGAACAGCATAATCAAATTGAGATCTAAAATAGTGTTATATTCAATTCACAAGTATTCCGCGTTCCAGTTACAGACACTTCTGAAAGTATAACATAAAACTCTGTTAGCGAGGTTTCCTGACACGAATACAGCAGTTCCTGAATATGACTTCTTATCTTATCTCCTTTCCCTTCCTTTGCTTTTCTTCCTTCTTTCATTTCATTACAAATTTCTTTCCCTCCTTCCTCCACTTCCTCCTATCCTTCCTCCCATCGGCATCACACACCCTAAAAGAGACTCAGAATCTCCCATTCTCTCAGGTTGAGTTATAACTTCGAACTATATAATTTGATGAGTACTTTTGAAATCAGTCATGAACTCAAACCAATCCTTGCGGGTCCACTAGAAACGCAGGCCCGATACTACAGTATTTCATTGTTTACCTGAACGCTCACTGAGGAGTCGATATTATAGAACACGTTCATCAACTATTTCATCAGCTATTTCTAAAGGCCAAAGAGGGGATCAGTCGTGTTCTAATGAGTGTTCTTTGGGGTTCACAGTACAGAAGATGTCATGTCAGGAGTCAATCCAGGTTCTAATGGGTGTTTCTTGCGTTCACAGTACAGAAAGATGTGTCAGAGAGTCAGTCGTGTTCTAATGAGTGTTTCTTTAGGTTCATAGTACAGAAGATGTGTCAGGATAGAGTGTTTCTTTACGTTCACGGTACAGAAGATGTGTCTAAAGTCAGTCGGGTTCTAATGGAAGTGTTTCTTTAGGTTTACAGGTACAGAAGGTGTGTCAGGAGTCAGTCAGGTTTCCTAATGAGTGTTTCTTTAGGTTCAGAAGATTAGGTTCATGGTACAGAGAAAGATGTGTGTCGGGAGTCAGTCAGGTTCTAATGAGTGTTTCTTTAGGTTTGCACGGTACAGAGAAGATGTGTCAAGGAGTCAGTCGGGTTTTGTGAGTGTTTCTTTAGAGTTCACGGTACAGAAGAAAGGTCAAACTACCACCAGGGTCATAAAAATACTCCTGGAAATGTCCACAGCAGCTCTTACGAAGGCCTTGTCATATATCAATAATTTCTTAGGTAGCGGAATGTCTTTCAGCCACGACCCTCAGAGTCAAGAGATTTCCCTCGAATCATCTTTATGGTCCAACACGTACAGATGAAACCACCAGTCTGCTATGAAAAAGTATTTTGTTAACAATTCGAAAGAGATGAAACTTCTGTCACCTTGATCTTCCCGATCTTTCCTGCAACACAATTTACTATCTCCATTTACTAGTTCCATAATGCTCATCTGTTGCTTAATCTTATCCTTAATGATGGTTACCTTCCTTACATGGCAGACTGAAAGTCACTTGCCTCCTTAATCATCCGATGAATCTTGCGATCAGATTTTCGCTTCGTTCTTGATATTCTTAATTCATAGCGATTTACGAGTCAATATTTCTTTGCCGTTATTGTTTAACTAATTGCTCTCCGTTTTTTAATCGGTATATAATAAGTAACTATATGTCTTGTTACCCTCTATTTAAAAGCAAAAGTCACGACAAATGTGCACTCCTTTGCTGCGTACTATCTAACAATTTATAGGATATTCCTGAAGGTGACTTAAAAAGTGATGGTATATGAATACTTTTTTATAATAATAAAGTGATATTTTTTATGCTCTAATATAACTGTCCGAAATTCGAACAGGTCATTGTCTCCCAAAGCGGTGTGGATGGCAGTAAATAAACTTCCCCACTTGAGCAGTTGTTCCAGCCGTCCAATTACCTGAACATGGCAGCGCCTCAGCTGTGAGAGGAAATATACGTATATACACGCAATACTCGCCTGCAAAGCTGCCGGAGCTTATTGCCTTCTGGAGGCTGGCAGGAATTATAAGATCGCGATCAGCAATAGACAGAATCTGCTGCATGCGCAGAGTTCATTTATAGCCGAAAGAGAGCTTCAATGCAAATTTCGAAAGGAAGAGCAGATTTCAAATGAGAAGCTAGTCATTTCCAATACATGCATGTCACTATGAAGACATGATACGTTAATAATGAGAGAGAGGTGACACAACAGGATACTAATGGAGCGACGGACGATACCGATGCAGACAAGTCCAAAAAAAAACAGTTCTGTTTTAAAGAGTATTAAGTTGGAAACCCAGAAGCCCATTATTGAAGGAGAAGGAAGAAAGAGAGGAGGAAGCGCATACAAAGGAACGAAAGGAGGAAGAGGAAAGCGATACAAAACAAAGGGAATCAAAGGAAAGCACCAGGTCTGGGCACAAGGCAGGCGCTCCTGTGTGTGATGGGCTACCAAGATCAGCTACCAGGTGGTGTTGGGGCTGCCGGCGAGGTGGCCTACCACAAAGAGGCAGAGCTGCTGGCGAATGGTGATCAGGTGGGTAACTTCAGAAGGGACCGGAAGCAGTCCTCGAGGTAGCTTCTGAAAGACGTGACTCATTACAATGATTGGGCCGCAGTTTCTTTTCATCTCAAGTTTACAGCATTATATCGTACTCGCAGACTGAGTGAAACCGAGAACAGTTTCATGATGCTGGGTAGTAAGTACGTAGGAAAGAAGGAGAAGTAAATGACAAATAAATAAATACCTCAATATATAAATAAACATATGTCGGAAAAATCATATTTACGTTTACCGGCTTCCCTCGTACGCAAATACACTGATTTCGAGAGCGTCTGATGAGTCTGGAAACAGTGGTGGTGGTGGAAGGGAGAGGGAGAAAGAGAGAGAGAGAGAGAGAAAGAGAGGAAGAAGGAGGGGGAAGGCGGAAAAGAGTGAACCTGACAGCAAATGCAGCTGACAGGTATACAAGACACACCTGCATTGCACCTGACGACCTCACTATAAACGACTGGCCAACCTGAGACCAGCAGAATCTGACGAAAGGCAAAACAACTTCCCTCCGGCTCGGCGAGGTGAGGCAAGAAAGGCAGGCTGAAATCAGACCGAGCGCCGCGAGACAAGACGTGTTTGTTTCGATGCTGAACCTGAGTTCCTTCAAGGCAAACAGAAAAATGGCAATGACGACAGAGAGCACCTGTTAAACTGTGCCTTCAATTTTCTACTGCTGATTTACTCCTACTTCGGTATCCACTAGCTAACAATTTTTCTTTCTTGCCCTTCCGTTTTCTTTATTTCGAACCTTATCTTTTCCCGGTATCTCTACCCTCTCGATACTCTTGTTCTTTTTCCATCAATTTTCTTCCTTCAGTTTACCTTCGGAAGCATCCATACTATAATTTTCTTTCTTGCTCTTCCGTTTTTTTTTTTTTATCTGAACCACCTTCCGTTTTCTCTACCCTTCCTCGATATTCTTGCGCTCTTTTCCATCAGTTTTCTTCCTTCAGTTTACTCATAACTTCGGTATCACTTGCTAACAATTCTCTTTCCTGCCTTCCGTTTTCTTTATCCCCCAAACCTTAAGCTTTTACGTTCTCTACCTCTCTCCCGATATTCATGCGCTCTTTCCATCAATTTTCTTCCTTCATTTTACTCCTGCTTCTGTACCCACTTGCTAACTTTCAATTTTCATGGTGTCCTTCAGTTTTATCCTTCCTCAAGCCTTTAAGTTCCCAGTTTTAATCCGATCTTCCTCTGGTGTCCTTTTCTTTCCTCCTTCAATTTCGTCAATTCTCGAACACCTGTATCACATAACCATACTCCAAGTGTCCTCCCGTCTCCCATTCCGCAGAACCACTAACTTCCCACTAACAATAAAATTCTCCAAGCGCCATCCTTTCACAATC